>NC_087111.1:3641363-3944393 GCF_963855985.1 Ostrinia nubilalis | reverse complement strand
CCCATAAAAGTAATATTATAAATGCGAAAATAACTCCGTCTGTTACGCTTTCACACCTAGCACCAAAACAAATGAACCGATTTTGATAAAATTTGCTATAGAGATAGTTTGAATTCCGAAGAAGGATAGTTTTTATCCCGGATTTTGAAACAGGGACGCGCGCGGTAAAGTTTTTCTGTGACATACAATATTTCACGCAGGCGAAACCGCGGGCAAAAAATAGTACCATAAAAGTAGCATTCACTCCCAGTCTTAGGCTGAATCGAAATTAAATTTGACGGTGCATCATTGTTTTTGCTAAAACTAATAAATTATTGGAACTTCAAAAACATTTTACCCTAAAAATCCCAGTTCCCCAAAACACAGTTTAACCAGATTTATCTCTAAACGCAAATAATAATTTCTATGAAACAGGGTAAGAACTGTATCACTAATACATTACTCATAACCGATCGAAGCAACAGACAGTATGCGGTATGACTCACAAACAGGTTCAGTCCCCTATACAAACAAAAAATGTCTGCTGTACGTACAGTCAGCGTCAAATTGTTCGTGACAGCTAAGTCAGAGTCAAAATTTCTTTATTTGTATAGACTATTATACAGTGTGAGTCACGTTAAAGTGTACATATGAAAATAGATGAAACTAGACCTATTTTATCGACAAAAAAGAGGTCAAAAATTTTTTTTGAATTTTTTTTCTTCCAATTACTTATTGTAAAGAAAACGTAATAACTTTTAAACTAAGCGGTATATCCTGATATAATATAAATCAGTAATAATGCTAAATAACAGGCGATATTAAAAAAACACATAAAATACACAAAAAAGGCCAACAAATAATAAAAAATGATACTTTTTGAAAAAAATCTGCTTTTAAATTCGTGTTTTTTTGGTTATTTGATAAATTTCTCCAAAAAATGCCCCTATAACCGGTGGTTTTTATTACTTTGTATTATTCTCTATAACTATTTGACGTTGCCTGTACGTACAGACGACAGCGCGTCGAGCCGAACACTATGGCATCTTATTTCGTTGTGATAAGTGCTAATTTGTTATAGCAATTGTATAGTATGATGTGCTGTTGGTGCTGTGTTGAATTTGTTATTACTATACAATGGTATAGTATGATGTGCTGTGTTGACTGTACATCGTAATTGTAGGTCAGTGCCTTGAACTTGTACTCAGTGAATACGTTCGGTTTTGATCGGGGCAATTGAAACATTCATATCATAATTTTCAATTTACACTATTGCGGAATAATTTGGGGAAATAGAAAAAGGCTAGATACGTAAGTAATCTATGAACATTGAATGAACATCTACTGTGTCAATAAATAAGTAATAAAAAAACGCAAGAAAATCAAAATTAAAAGTAAGTACAAAACTACAATAATTCACTACTGCTCCTAGCACTCCAGCTATCTTCTTAGTCGAGATGCACTTAAATCGCATTACAATTAATTAGGTCGTCAGTCCATCGGACAGGGTCGTCTCACGCTGCGCTGTCGGTAAGGGGTCTGACATTACAAAGCTTTTCATCTGTTCTTCTAAATACCCATAGCAAAAAAATGCCCGTACTTGCAAATTAATTAAATTGGGTAGATCGACAGAATTACTTGCCCTGAAAAATTATCAATCAGCTGTACCAAGATTAACGAATCAAGTTTGCCACATAGTGACGTCATAAGTTATTTTGGCCATGAACAATAATGGAAGATTCACGACTTGAAGATGTCCAAAGGACTGGTTAATTTAACCAGATAGCTGCGACTTTCAGGCTGGGTTTCACCAACTTACTTTAACTATAAAAAACGTCAAAAATCTGCCAAACTCGTTACAAAAACATTGGTTATGTTAAACTAAACACAAACTCTGGTTAAACAGTTACTATTAAAGTTAGGTAGAGCAGCTAAGCTTATAGACTTTATCATGCTACCTTCATTTTTAAAGCCTCGCAAAAACAAGACACAACCCTTTCCATTATACCGAGCTTCAGAAATGAAAGCTCATTAGACTTTTAAAAGTTCCATATGAAGAAACTGCGAAAGTCTCCTTAGAACAAAAGGGGCCTGATCCTTCAGGGGCTTTTCGACTGTAAAATAGCATGAAGGAAGAAGGTAAAGAAGGCTTTGCTGAAATTTTTATGTGAAATTGAGAGTTTTTTTTTTTGTTCGTTGGATTTGTCTTTCCGAGCACTTTGGTGCTAAATGATGACCAGGGCCCTGATAATGGAGTCAGGAGGTGGCCATAGGAACTCCTAAACGAAACGACGTAAACTCATCGAGTGAGCTCGATGAAATCCACAGTCCTGAAGATGGAGTCGGGAGCCCTGTACTGCTTACAAGTAAACATATCGAGTTTGGTTGGGTTGAGGAGTGAGGACCTGACGATACACAAGAAGGAATGTGTATTTTAATAAACTAAAAAGAGAAAAATAAATTAATAGTCCAGTTTCTAAAAAGTGACTGATCATTTTTTCCTTGGACTCTTCATATTGCTTCTAAAATAAAAAATAACAAAAATAAAAAGGTGTTATTTTTTAATGCATAACAAGGCAGGTATTTGACCACATTCGCACCTGATGTTAAGTGGGATGCAGTCTAGGATGGTACATATCTGATGCCCTGCAAGTGCCTATTCATCATCGTCATTACTACTTAGTGGGCTTGCTCGCCCTTTTTTATTATGACAGGCTTGACTTACTGTACAAATGGCATTTTTCTGTTCTCTCTCCGGCTTATGCAGGGGCTTAGTATACGCAAAGGGGACGAAATACGGTACCTTCAATAGCATCAGCAAGTTTTTTACGTAATTACCTTTTGTGTGAATCAAAAGGCTTAAGAGTAGGCGCACACCGTTGATTTTTCGTCGGCCGATAGTTTAGTCGGGCAGTTTATCAGTATGGGCATGTATGGAAGAGCGCACATTACACCGATTTGATTTGGCCGATTCTTCATACAAACAAAAATTGGGCCTAACTATCGACCAACTAAAAATCGGTGGTCTGCGCCTAGTCTAAAAGAGATATTTAAGTTTGGGTTACACCAACTTACTTTAACGGTAACTATAGCAAAAACCGGTTTTTGTATGGCGTTTGACAGATTTTTGACGTTAATTAAAGTAAGATTGTGCAACACAGCTTTTATGAAACTCTTTCAAGTGGACTTGAGAGACTTTTAAAAATGTATTAGGTATTGTCTTTATCTTAATAAAAAATGTTTAGGAGATTTCAGATACTAAGGACGACTTTGCGTGCCCTAAAGACAGTTATAGACCTTTTTGGAAACTAAAAAAGTGTCTTTTGTCTAGTGTAGAGTGCTGGTAGAATTAACACGAACAAAATTACAAGGATATTGTAAAGTACATATTTTATAAATGATTTTAGTTAATTAGTCGATTTTCGTAATCGACTGTCGACCGATAGAGCTCTCCTTGTCAACCTAAAAACGTTCCATGTCAGACAGTCCTCGGAGACCTAACAATTTGAGACAAGACGCATTGGAGAGGCCTGTTTACCCATTTGCCTATCCTACTAATATTATAAATGCGAAAGTTTGGACGTCTGGATGTCTGGATGGATGTTTGTTACTCATTCACGCAAAAACTACTGAATGGATTTTGATGAAATTTTACAGTATTATTTTTTATAACCCAGAATAACATATCTACTATAAAAAAATAAGTCGGGTTTTCCTCCCTGACGCTATAACTCCAGAACGCACGAACCGATTTCCACGGTTTTGCATTCGTTGGAAAGGTCTCGGGCTCTGTGAGGTTTATAGCAAAGAATTCGGGAAAAGGGGGTAAAACGGGATCCACGCGCACGAAGTCGCGGGCGGCCGCTAGTAGGCTATAATTATGACGATATATGACAAACTAAAATTCACGCGGGTGAAGCCGCGGGCAAAAGCTCGTAGTTTTAATATTTCAAGCCTATAAATATACAAGAACAGGAAATTGACGCTCCATGGACAGGGACCACGGTGATTCACATCACGGCCCGAATGATATGTAGGAAAACATCGTAACTCCATCATGTGTGACTTTACTGCAATACCGCATTTCGGTAGATAGTAACTTTGCCAGCCCCTTTCGGAATATAGTCTTCTATTACCTACCGACACAGGCCTAGTGGACGTCTGTCAGAAGCAGTAGCGATTTTCAACAGAAATAAGTTTTATTTACAGATATTCTCAAACAGATCGAATCAGAAATGAGGAGATCCGTAAACGAACTAAAGTCCCTGACATAGCCCGACGGATTAGCAAGCTGAAGTGGCAATGGGCTGGGCACATAGTACGCAGAACTGACGGCCGATGGGGCAGCAAGGTTCTGGAGTGGAGGCCGCGTACCGGGTACCACAAGGTAGACCGACGACATCATAAAAGTGGCAGGTAAGCGCTGGACGCAGGCCGCTACCAACCGGGCAACAAGGAAAGCATTGGGGGAGGCCTTTGTTCAGTTGTGGACGTCCTATGGCTGAGATGATGATGATGATTCTCAAACAGTGGAGAAGCTTGTTACACGCACCTTTATCACGCATCCTTTATCTTGAGGGCCGTGACGTCAAGGCGTGCTTAAAGGTGTAGCACTTTGTGACGTTACGCGGAACTGCAACGCATCATAACTTCGTTATTACTTGTTTGATTGACAAATAAAAATATACGCGTCCAATATTTTTTGATAATGTAATTGACGGACTAAAAGTTTTTTTTTCGGAAAAGGAAAGGAAAAGTTTTTTTAGCTTAAAAACTAAGCAACGTTTGGATATTTTGCGGTGATCGAACCGACCGTAGTCAAGTCTATAATAATTTAAAGGCAAAATTAAACAACTTTATGCTTATAACTTGTACCATACTCCATGGGAAACCATTATGGGAGGTGTTAGTTCAAGATTTGTAGTGTGTTGGAGCACCGACTAGTCTGGAATTCTGGATGCACGTAGCTATCACATGTTGGAAATGTTGCGTTTGGAAACGGTTTGGTTAAGGTTAAATTATTACATTTGCTTCATACTATGTGTTAGTTTAAACTAATTAATGCCAGTAAGCATACAACCATAAAATATGTATTATTAAAAATATTGATCAAGGTTGAATATGTGTAGTAAGAGAATAGATATAATAGTATAAAGTAGAGTCAAAAACAGCACCTAAAATATGAATAACGACGCCTGACAGTTTTGAATAGGCAGCAATTGTGGTGTATGCTACTTTAAAACAGTGAAACAATGCTAGGAAACTTTAATTTTAATATTGCTCTACATACTACGCTGCGCTTGTCCATTGCCGGACTTAGGAGGGACCCAGGTCCCCTAGAAACTTGACTGGCATTTAGGGCCCCCTCTTCCATCATTCTCTCGAAACATTAACAATTCTATTTTGAAAATAGGAAATAGAATACACTAATAAATATCACATAAATTTTAATCAACTTTATTATAATACACAAAATATTATGTGAAGGTCACTGAGGGTTCCTAAACTGGCTGGGTCCCTACACACCCTATGAGCCTAGCACATATGTCTAGGCGGAAATCGTACTACTATCGGCCGTCAGTTCTGCGTGTCATTACCACTTCTGGTAGCTAATTAAATTAATTAAATCTAAATATTATTATATCAAAGGAGAAACTGACTGACTGACATATCAACGCACAGCCTAAACGGCTAAACGTAGGTACTTGAAATTTGGAAGGGACGTAGCTTAGGTACCGTAGAGGTGCACTAAGAAAGGAATTCCCGAAATTCCCACGGGAACGGGAATTACGGGAAAATCCTTTTGTATGAAAAATCTAAACCGCTTAAGTTAGACGCTTGAAATTTGGCATGCAGGTACCTTAGTAAACTTAAAGCTTAGTTACAACAGGATATTGCAAAATTCCTACGGGCACGGGAGTTAGCGGGAAAAAACATTTGTATGAAAAAATCTAAACCGCGTAAGATACATGAAGGGGGTAAAACGGGATCCACGCGTTCGAAGTCGCGGGCGGCCGCTAGTGTATAATAATAGTAAGAAGGTGAGTGCAATACTTAGCGTATAGTAAAGTATATCCGTCACTGGCATACTTTGAAATTATGTCAACAACAATATTATGCTTAATCGCAACGTTTGAGATAAGCCTGTGAAAACAAGGAAAATGTGTCAATCCCACAAGATTAATACGCTGTAATTACAGCTGAAAAGCAAATCTATCAACGTAACGTTTGCGTTGCGAAATCACACTTGCATAAATTACCATTTTTTGCTTAAAATGTATTCGTTTTTAAAAGGTTTTTAAAGAATATAGTAGGAAATGCTTACCCCTCGATATAAGCTTAAATTATTATGCTTGTGTTTTTGATGCCTTGTGAAAACTCTATTTAATAAAAGAATTACAACAAATGATCATGAATCTTTTAAGTTTCAAAGTAAGAAATTAAATCGTTGTTGTGTTATTATTAGGTACATTGTGGCACCATCTTAATGTAACTTTGACAAACGTCAAAAATCTGTCAAAGTCCATACAAAAAACACCGGTTATTGCTAAAGTTGCAGTTAAAATAATCTGGTGAAACTCAGCCTAAGTAGATGAAAACATTTAGGTAGGTAGGTGTTGAACAACTGGGAAAAAACAAATGCTCCAGGCGGGCTGTCAATCGTAAGAAAAAACAAAAACACATCAAACAAAATACAGCTGCAATTTTTAACGATTGAGTATTGAAGAGCGATTTTACAACTACATTGTTTTAATTTGGCTACAAATTAATTGCGATTCAAAATGTACCAGTATAGACTTTTTATTAAACTTTCTCAGTACTTAGTCGACTAGAAAATTTAATAGGGTGCATGACTATAAGTTTCAGAACCATACTAGACCTTTCTTTCTGAAAACAAAAGTTTATTATTCAGCATCGGACTCTATGCTGAGTCGCCATGATTTTTACACCAATTTTACGGCTTTGACTGTGTACTTACCTACTTTTTTTTCCTTATTACTTGCCCTTTGGGATTTCGACTTATCGTTTTGTTCTTTCTAACTTTAGTCATTTATAAAGAAAAATATTTGCCTAGTACTATTTTTAATCCTGTTATTTTTTATTACTATTTTTTACTATTTACTTATTATACAGCTGGCAACTCAAATATTGTTGTAATTACTACGACAGTTCAGATTATTATTCTTTATTTTTAACAGTTAGTTCCCAGTTTTTGTCAAATTCAAATAATTTATTTCGGAAATCTGTTTCTATATCGTCAGGTTTTACTGATAAACTTATTTAAGGTTAGTAGGTACCTATAGTAGAGAAATAAATAATTATAATGAGTTCATTCACCCGGTGTCATCTAGGTTAGGGGCTCTTCGAAAGAGGTAATTTCCATATCGATCCCTTATTTTTAAGTGACCCCTATAAAAACAAAATTCCTGTTTTGTGCTACCATAGGGGTCATTTAAAAATTAGGGATTGATGGTGAAAACGGGCATAAGTCCCTGGGGATCAGGGTTCAAATCCAGAACTGTATTTACCTGTTAGAAAATATCTCTGTTAAGTTAAATATCTCACTATTATCTTATTTAAAAGATTACTTATTTATTTATTTTATTTGGGAAACCAACCTTTCTTATTCTATTACCGCAGGCTGCATTTCTATAGTTCTTATCATTAATGAAACACGATGTCTATACCTACAGAGTTACTATGACTTCATTACGCCTAATTACAATTGTATGAATATAGATCAAGCAAGCATCTCCAATCTACAGCGTATTGCAAGGGTGTTCCCCTTATGCAAGCATCTCTAATAAGCACTCGACTGGAAAGGATTGTCCTAGAAAAAATATCATAACACTCCAAACAGATAAATACAATTGCAGGACATTACTGCATTGTTGGGTTCACAACAATGGGACATAAGTCAGTGGGTTCACTGTAAGAAGTTTTGACAATCTGCGGAAAAATCTGCCAAACTCCATACAAAAAACACCGGTTATCGTTATAGTGACGCTTACAGTTAGGTGGTGCAACTCAGTATAAATGTATAAAAAAAAGTCTGTTTACCTTTCATGCTTAATCTGCTAAATCAATTTAAATGTCATTGGAAGTATTTATTTATTTATTTAGGTACTAGGTAACTAAGTAATAAGAATACATGTATTACTTATTATGCAAATAAGCAATTTGAATTTGAATTAGAATCTGTTATTACGTAGAGCACCTATCGATATTTTGGGCAGGTAAATAAATTTAATTCCACAAATAACACCTGCCCAAAATATCGATAGGTGCTCTAAGTGGAATAGGCCAGGTGCTATTCGTGCAGGTGCTATTTGGGTGGGTGCTCTAATGGAATCTTATTTTTGTCCACGGTTATTCCAGCATTGAGACTACTGCGTTAACTTTTACTGTGCTGTTAGCATAGCAAATTGAAATAGTATAAAAAGAAGGAAAGCGAGCGAACACTATCATTACAGGTGATAAGTCTGTACAATTAACTTTTCCTTCTTATAGTGCCTACAGTTAGTTTAAAACTAATATCGAAATGAATTTCGCCAAGTTTTTCTTGTTTTTCTTCGCTTGTCTCGTCGCGTTATCGACGGTGAACGCAGCGCCTCGCTGGAAAGGATGGAAGAAAATTGTAAGTCTGAAAATACTCTTATAGTATGTACATACAATAGGCTAGTTTCCTAAAAAAAATTTTTCCATTATGTTTAATATCAAAAAATTTTGGACACCTATATTTTTATTTGTCAATCTAACAAACCATTACATAGTTATGGTGCGTTGAAGTTCCACGCGACGCACGGTGGATCGAGCCCATACAAGGTGTTGGACATGGTGCTTTAAATGCAACTACTTAAAACAAGATTGATTTGCATATAAGTTGAAAGATGAGACTTCATTCTATCAAATATCATTAATATCAAGTCATGATCTACTATCATAGCTATGTGGTGCGACCGTAAAGTGAACAAAGTCAAAATCTTCTGTTTGTATTGTCAATATATCCAATTTCGTTCACTGGTTTTATGTTAGTACTTAATAATGTATTAGTTTATACCTTTATCTTAATCTGTGTGTTAAAATGAGTGCCTAAAAAACTTCTAGCTTGGCTATTTTGACGTAATTTTAAAAGGTATTTTTTTAAATGAAAACTGCGTGTTTTAGTTGACATCTTGGGCGATCTTTAACAAACCATGAATGAGAGATGATAGATGACAATGTGGGCGATATTATTACTCAGTTTTTGGACCCTTATTCATCCATATTTTCGAGAAAATCACAAAAAACTAAATAAAAGCGCCTCATTTTTCCGCATAGCAAAATTAACTTAGGTAAAATTCGTTACACTAAAATAATGTCAGGTAAACCAAAGATGTTTATTTTGGTTTATGAGTTATTTATCGTGTGCAATTCAGTAAAAAATACTCATTAAAATGGAAAAACTCAAGGCAAATAGAGATTTGTATGCATTATTAAAAACCACGATGAAAGATCGCGCTAGTTCTTTAGCTAGGATACTAGAGCTGTTTTCCCATACACTCTCTTCAGATAAACAGAGGTAAGTACCTACTAACGTAGTTAATACTTTATGAACATAAAGAAATACTATAAAACAGACATAGTAAAAAAATCACACTGTCATCATCTCAAAAGATTGTCGTCGTTGAATTTAGTACATACCATACATACATTTTGTATGTATTTTTTTCTTAATTTATGATTGTGTTAGGTAGGTACTAAGTTACACATTTTATTTATCAGATAACTATCGAAAAAAATCAATAATTTCATTGACACTGTTTGTCGCAAGAAGAAGCAGTGTCATTATAATGAGAACCAGTTTTTAGCTACAAACGTATATTGGCGTATATAAACGTATAATCTGTTGATTGGAGTCAGTTTTGTAGTCCGCCAAGTTCCTATAAAATTGCATTAGTATGTATCTAACAGCTAACAGAATATAAAATCAAGCTCGACAAAATCGAACAAAGTGATTGTGTGCAATGAAAAATCAGGCGTTTACAAAAAAATTTTTTTCATAATTTTAACACTTAATGAGAATAAATTTAGAGTATTGTTAGATTATGTATCTAACAGTTAACAGAATATGAAATCAAGCTCGATAAAATCGAACAAACTGATTGTGTGACAATGAAAAATCAGGCGTTTACAAAAATATTTCTTTAAAAATTTTGACACTTAATGAGAATAAATTTAGAGTATTGTTAGATTATGTTACTCTTTAAATATGGAAATAGACCAAAATGAGTGAGTATTTGCTTTTCATTGAACAATAAATACAAGTTTTTCATCACTATATTTTAAGAATTTTTTTCACTTATATTAATTGCCATCTAATAAGTAAAACCTATCACATTAGAAAGATAAACTTATCAACCTTACACTGTAAAAATTTGAAGTTACTACGTTGACGCAATCTCATTTTATTTTAAAAACACTGAGTAAGGAAGCGATGTCCAACGCTTTGTATGGGCTCGATCCAGTGTGCGACGTCACAAAGTGCGGCACTTTTATGCACTTATTGACGTCACGGGCCTCTTCTTATGAATTTTGGCGCGCTTTATCTCTTTAAATTTTCATTAGTTTGAAAAAGTGAAAAATACGTGTAGAGTATTTTTTGATAAGTTAACTGACGGACTAATTAAAACTCTTGTTTTTTGACCCAGGAAACATCCCTATTAGATACTTGTAATGTATTACGGGAATCGTAGCGTAGGACGTCCGCTCATAAGGTTGACCGACGAACTGATAAAGGTAGTGCACTGGATGCAGGCCGCTACCAACCGGTCAATTTGGTAATCATTGGAGGAGGACTATGTTCAGCATTGCAGTGGAAGTTCTGTGGCTGAATTGATGATCTATTATAATTTTGACGTCACAAAGTGCGGCACTTTTATGCACTTATTGACGTCACGGGCCTCTTCTTATGAACTTTGGCGCGCTTTATCTCTTTAAATTTTCATTAGTTTGAAAAAGTGAAAAATACGTGTAGAGTATTTTTTGATAAGTTAACCTTCGGCAGGCAACACTTTTTTTGTATACGTAAAAGGCAACAGGGGTGACCAGTCACCCCACAAATTCAATTTGAAATAAATAGCTTTGTGATGAAAAATGAAACTAATTAATGATAAGATCTATTACTTTGTTTCACTATAAACTAAAAATGCTTTCATTTAACGGTTCGTATATTTTTAATGAATATTTTTTAACATTAAGCACAGTTAAAGCAAATATCTTTGCGATGTTGAGGGCATGAGGGTAGTTGACATTTTATACGAGATGTCTTAACTTTTTTGTCCAGTTTTTTTTGACACAGCACTCACCTTGCCTGCTTCTGTAACTTTGCTAAAGGTGCACCCTCAGGAGGTCCCTAGTTCATATGTAGAATGTCATGTGTAATTGCTCTATAATTCTCGTATCGCTCGCAACAGTTACTATATTTCGTCGTGATGTTTGACTCCAAGGTGACGGAACCAAGAAGACCAAACATGTCCGTTCTTACATAGTAGCACGTTATGTTCGAATTGTGCTAGTAGAACGTCATCGTCGTAACAATTTTTCGCTATTGGAAATAAAGTCTTCCTCCTCCGACTGAACTGAGATTGTCTTCAATTTTGGAAATCTTATTATCATCTGATAGCAGCGTTTATCATAGGAATTGACATCAGCAAGTCTTTAAATGTATTTTTCGATTTGACCATCCGAAAACAAAGCCATTTTTACTCCAAAACCCATCATTTACTTTAGCAACACGAAAAAATAAAGTATACATAAAAGGCAACAGGGGTGATGAGTCACCCCAGCAGTGTCAAAATATCAAAAACAGGAATCTAACGCTATATGTTGATGAATGCGACTGATAGCTTTCCCTCCAATTAGAGAATAGACCAAACGACAGAAAGACACAACATCAGCAACTAAACGTATCAAGACTTTTTTTAACTAGTGGGGTGACCAGTCACCCCTGTTGCCTTCCGAAGGTTAACTGACGGACTAATTAAAACTCTTGTTTTTTGACCCAGGAAACATCCCTATTAGATACTTGTAATGTATTACGGGAATCGTAGCGTAGGACGTCCGCTCATAAGGTTGACCGACGAACTGATAAAGGTAGTGCACTGGATGCAGGCCGCTACCAACTGGTCAATTTGGTAATCATTGGAGGAGGACTATGTTCAGCATTGCAGTGGAAGTTCTGTGGCTGAATTGATGATCTATTATAATTTTACTAAATTAAAAACGAGAGGGGTTTTCTCTGCATTGCATGAGTAATACCTACTTTTTTATGTCTTGGAGCTATTATGTCAAAAAAAACTCTGTAGAATTTAAAGAACACCAAACAAACTTTCAAAGATTGGTAATAAAACACACGCTTGACCAGACGCAATTATTATTCTGATCATGGCCTGTAACATTCCCCAAGAACAATACAACAAGGCACTGCTTCATAAAGTATTAAAATATAATTTGTTACGAAATCTGTAGTTTTATCATTTTGTCAAATACCTAGGTAGGTACCAATTATTGGGTGCTTGATTTTACTGAATTTTTAACAGATCTTAGAAAATAATGTGTTTTTTTTTTGCTATCCAATAGCTGCGAGTACCTAAATACTTACCTACCTAATGTTAATTATTTTTGGTTTTGTTGGAATATTTTCATGATATAAAATGTAAAATTTTACTAGCACGTTTTCTTTATGGGAATAGTTTTGCAACAATACCTAAGGCTAAGTAGCACCACCTAACTTTAACGATAACCGGTGTTTTTTGTATGGGGTTTGACAAATTTTTGATGTTTATTAAAGTTAAAGTAATATTCAACACAACTTAAACATAATAAATTAAAACTTTTATAATAACAAATTACTTTTTTTAACGCTTAAATGTACCAATTTTGTTACGTCTTGTTTCTGTTCATTTTCCCGAAGTCAGCGTTTGTCAGAAAGTAACAAATTCTCTTTTTAGCTTTTTGATTAAATATTTTTATTAGTTTATCATACAATAATCTGTTTGAGGTGACTTTACCAGCTCTAGCTATGCGCAAACGCCTGATTCAATTCACGCCATCTGTGAGCTATAAGTGAAACTAACTTGTAATACTCTGGCGCATCCAATAAAGCCTTTTTTCATAGCATTTAGTTCAACAATCTGAATCTAGGTGGGAAAAGTCGTTTCACCATTCAATAAACATGATAACGTTTGATTCATATTTGCTTTATTATTATAGATTACAGTTTCTCTAGAGGTTATCACATTAAAATGTTTTTAAACATTTTTTGGATAAGCCTTACCCAATAAAAGTAACTTCTGTTAATCCACACTCTTGTCATCTTTTTAATGAATTTGTAGTCTGCCCATTGGCTGTCTCTATTTCGGGTTCGATTCCCGGCCGGGCAGAAATTGAAAATATGATGAATTTTAATTTCTGTGATGGGGCTGGGTGTTACCTATGTACACAATAATTATGTAGGTATGTATTTACAAAAAAAAGTATATAAGTATGTGTATGTCCGTTGTCTAGTACCAGTAGTACAAGCTTTGCTTAGTTTGGGACTAGAAGTGTAGTGTGAAAATGTCCAGGAATATTTATTTATTTATTATTTATTTGATAAATTAATTATTGATCATCATCATCATTTCAGTGATTTCCAGATTTACTGGTTAGTAGCGGCCTGCATCCAGCTCCTTCCTGCTACCATTTAATTAAATTATTGATATCTTATATTAAAAATAAAACCGACTTCAAATGCGTGAACACAAAAAAAAACTAAAAATTGAAAATATTGCGTATAAAAAAGTTCATCCCCAATTTTCCACCCTTGGGGGTGAAATATTTTCTTCAAATTCACATGAAACCACCCTTTTGATAATACCTATTCAACAAAAAAATAATCGTTCAAATTGATTTATAATCGGCGGAGATATTGCGTATAAAAAAGTTCATCCCCAATTTTCCACCCTTGGGGGTTGTTTTTTCTGTTATTAAATTTAAATGGGACCACCCTTGAGGTATTACCTATACGCAGAAAAAAGATTTGTTCAAATCGGTTCATAATTGGCGGAGTTATCGCGTAACAAACATAGAAAAAAAAAAAAACATACGGGTCGAATTGAGAACCTCCTCCTTTTTTTTGAAGTCGGTTGAAAAGAAAGACGTCAAGAAAGAAGACCTACTCAATACTTCTCATGAGAAAGTAGATCCTTAATTTTGAACTCCTCCTATGTTCTTCTGATAATTTCATTGCGGGTTCAATGACAGTTTAACTTTCCCCCGGGACGAACTCGGCCTTAACTGGTTGTTTTTTTATTGGCGGTCAAGCTGTAGATCCTGCACAAGAGTTGCATCGATGGGAACGAGAGGTGGGAATAGCCTTTCTTCTCGTGTGATTTTTACAACTATTATGTCGTGACCAAGAATACAAATCTGTAGTCTCGTTGACTATTAACGTAACAAAATTACCCTCCCGTGCCGCTCCTATACCTCAAGCACTGTCTTATTTAAACGCTACAGTACAGCTATGAACGAGTTCAGATCCTGCGAGAAAACAGTTCCTATAAAAAACGGGATATCTCCACATTCTCCATAGAAATGTTGAGAAACCGTGCCAATGCAAATTTCTAGGAGGACCGAAAAACAACCTTATTTGTACGTAAACTTTGTTCAGGCACTTTTTATGACGCTCCTCGCTGTGAGTCTCAATATTTGGAATACATTATACAAATATGTTCGTTAGAAATTGCCAAATTCTGGGAAAACTTTTTATCTTGTTGATTTTGGAATTGCCGTAAGTTTGGAAGATGTTTAGACACACTTCGAATTCTTATACATCCTTAAATACGTCATAGATGCTAATGTAGCTCTGTCTCTCTCTGTTACCTTTTCACACATAAACTATTGAACCGAGCCTAGTTTGAAAAAATGAAACTCAAAAAAATATTGTTCCTTGTAAATAAAAATGCCATAATTGTGTGCTTGTACTTTCAATATTTATTATTATTAGAGGCGCAGTGTAAAATGTCCAAAACAAAGTAGTGTTCTTGTAGGTATTGAGAAAGAATCCACTGCTTCACGTAGGCCTCCCCAATGATTTTCAAACTGGCCGGTTGGTAGCGGCCTGCATCCAGCGCCTTCCTTTATGCGGTCGTCTTAGTAGGTGGACGTCCTGAGTCACGAAGTCTCTCAACTCTTTCTTAATCAATACTTTGTTACAGGAAAGAGTCGGCCAGCACATTCGCGATGGCATCATCAAGGCCGGTCCAGCCGTTGCAGTGGTCGGCTCAGCCTCGGCGATAGCCGGATGATTTTAGTTACTTAATTTAAATTCCTCGTGCCATTGTCTTATGACCAGTGAGATTCCTGTAAATTATTTTAATGTTTGTAAATAATAAAGCATCGAAATAAACATGCAGCTTTATTCTCTCCTCAACGTCTAAGGGCCCTCGCCCATGGCGACTTCTTGTAGCGATGCAGTCGCAATCCTGTAGCGCGTTGTAGCTCGTTGGCATCACATCTGTACGTACGCGCGATAAAAAGTCGCCGTGGGCGAGGGCCCTAACAGTTCATAATACCCAAAGTAGCCAATAAGTTCGCAACACGTCTTTGTTACAATAAGAATAAGGTTGTGTTGTCAACTTGGTCACTTTGGGTATCACGAACAATTTGACGTTTACTGTACTACTAAATCGGATCCTCCAAAAGACGGATTAGCAAGCTGAAATGGCAATGTTCAGGGCACATAGTACGCAGAACTGACGGCCGATGGGACTGCAAGGTTTTGGTGTGAAGACCGCGTACCAGAAAACGCAGCGTGGGACGTCCACCCACAAGGTGGACCGGCGACATCATAAAGATAGCAGGAAAGCACTGGTCGCAGGCCAATGGATCAACATGGAAATCATTGGGGGAGGCCTATGTTCAACAGTTGACGTCCTATGGCTGAAATGATGATGATGAATAAACAGTCCTGCAAAAAATGGTGTCCTTCGTGTGAACAAACCCCAATATAGTACATGTCTCAGACTTACCCCGTCTACAGCACGGTACCATCGGCGCCGGCGCGCTCTGGTGGGCACCGCATAAATCAACTATTTCAAGGTTGCTGCATTTGGCACCTTCATTACGCTAACACATGGTTTGTTATAGCAGGTCAGACTCCATGCTCGGCTGCCTTTGAGTGTTAGTATATTTCCAGTAATATTCTAGCTAATGGTTGTAAATTGAGTGACTTTGTATATTACATACATTTCATATCACAAAACTGACCTAATAGAAAGTACACACATTACGGTACAATTTTCATGGTTAGTAGCATTATCAGCCACTTTCACTACAAGCTGAGCTCTATAGCCTATACCTATAATAGATAAACTGTATTTTACTTCTCCGCTTAGATACTTACAATCCAATTACATGTTTCTTTGCGAGTTCGAATCAGAAATGAGGAGATCCGTAAACGAACTAAAGTCTCTGATATAGCCCGACGGATTACCAAGCTGAAGTGGCAATGGGCAGGGCACATAGTACGCAGAACTGACGGCCGATGGGGCAGCAAGGTACTTTAATTAACTAAACGTAAACAACTGGACATTACAATTGCAACGGCATTTACAACATAATCAAGACTCCCAAGGGTCACGTAACAGATGACCTATTTATCTCGAGTTATAAGTATTAATATGTATTATGAGAATATGCATAGAAATAGGATTTCCCCAAAGTTAAGTGGAGGAATAGTATGTTAAATTATTCTGATGCTAGCTGATGGCTGCGGTTTTGTCCGTATAATACTGATGTAAAATATTTTTTATCACAATATTTTTCAGGATTGTCAAAAAAAGTTTGTTTCATCTTGGTAAGTTTGGCTGCGCACACCACTTAGCGTTCTCCATAAATTGTGGTTCTATTCAGCTCAGATTACTCTAAAAAGCAAGCAGCCTATCCATTCTGCTGCAATCTTGCAGCAGTGATGCTAGAAATTTGAGAATTTGAGCCCGTTCAATCCACCAAGCTCCTGCATACCATGAGCACGCGCTGCAACGTTTTATCTACCTTCATGCAGCCTCTGCATAGTGTAGGTATATCTCTGTCTGTTCTTCTTCTTCTTATTCGTTACGCTCTTGGCAGAGCGGTCGTGGTCACGTTGAGGCGTTGTTCACATCACTCTCTCTCACTCTGTCTGTTACACCAGGGTATAGGAACAAAAAAAAACATATCAACCGAATTGAGAACCTCCTCCTTTTGCTGAAGTCGATTAAAAATAGGAATAGGTGCTTGTTTTAGGGACAAAGTCAGAAATATAAAACACTTTATTAATACAGTTATCATTACTGTTCGGTTATCCGGTTTTCATCGGAAATCTTTTGATGCTTAATTTGTTTAATTAGTATTTAATTACCGTTTGAACGAAAGCAGTATAATTATGTCCCTTAACCACAAGAGTAGGATACGTCATTAGGTATTTCTCATATTAATAATGAGATAACCACTTAAAGATAAGTCTGTTATTAATTACCTAATTGATAGATTCAGTTTAATCTTCAGTTCTCTGGTCAAACTGCAACGATGCAGACCGTTGTAAGAATCTTTCTTTTTGCCTGTTTTTGTGTAGCAGTAATAGGTAAGTTATTTCATTTAATTGCCCATGTCCATCTATCTATTAATATTATTAAGCTGAAGAGTTTGTTTGTTTGTTTACTTGAACGCGCTAATCTCAGGAACGACGGGTCCGATTTGAAAAATTCTTTCAGTGTTAGATAGCCCATTTATTGAAGAAGGCTTTTAAATAAGATGCAAGTTACGAGTTTATTTAACCGACTTATAAGTTTATTATTTAATAAAAAATAACGTTGGCATACATTTAGTATGGAAGATGGAAACATTGAATTTTCGGATAGTTCCAGTTTATTCTGAAACCTATTATTGGTACCGTTTGAAAGATCTCGTGAAGCACTTTCAGGATCAGTAACCAGTTTTTCGATATCTTGTATAGTTTAGAAATAATAGAGTGAGATCACTTATCGTTTCCACCCTGTATGTATACCATCACGCTACGAGTAATAGGTGCAGAGCAACAATGAAAAATGTTGCGAAAACGGGTTTTCACGCGTACGAAGTCGCGGGCACAGCTAGTAAATTATAAAGGTACTAAAGGTGACAGTGTTGTAGCGAATGTTCTTCTTTCTTTCAATTTGCAATCAATTATAGTATTGATTCATCTTCAACACTAACTCCTCAATAAAAAATTGATTTGACTGCTCAATTCAAGGCTGAGTTACACCATCTTACTTTAACCGCAACTATTACCATACAGGTGTTTTTGTATGGAGTTTGACTTTTGACATTTATTAGAAACTAGCTTTCCGCCCGCGGCTTCGCCCGCGTGGAATTTTGTCTGTCACAGAAAAACAATATCACGCGCGTATTTGCTCACCGTTTAGAACTACCCTGGACTACGACAAATATTTTAAAACTAAAATCAGATCAATCGGCCCAGCCGTTCTCGAGTTTTAATCAGACTAACGAACATCAATTCATTTTTATTTATATAGATAGATAAAACAAGATGGTGCAACCCAGTCTAATAAGTTACAAAACACGTATACCACAATGTTTATATTTTTACAAATGAGATGGCGCCGTCTTTATTTAAATCGCGCTGTAAAGTAATTTGTCCCATTTTAACAGTATTCTTGTTTAATTTGTCTACGTTCTCGAACTCGGTATGCCCTTTTTAGACAGACAATTCTTATTATGACCCCTAGTCTAACTGCATTAGGGTCATCTCCTAATACAAGATAAAGCTTACTTAGTAAACAACACTGTCAATGTTTCACCTTTATTTTTCAGTTGGCAGTGGCCGTCAGTTCAGATGTGACTATAAATACATACCAGAAGCTGGAGGATGGTTGAAGTTCAATGAGATGCCCTCCAATTTTAACGAGGCTCGACTCAGGTGTCATATGGAAGGTACGAACGTCAGGACACTGTCGACAAAATATATTTTTTTCAAGAAATTTTCGCTGATTTTCATATCTATGGATCTTCTAAGTATCATCATCAGGTCATTTAGTATGCATTGGGAGAACTATCTTCTCTAATTTACCAGAGACAAATGGAGGATTCAGTCTACTCTTCCTATGCCGGCCAGATGAGTTACATAATAGACCAACTAAGGACCAACCCTTAGTTGTCTTTAACGACATCTACGAGAAAAAACGTCGTCTTCCATCGTCCAAAGTCGTACTCACACTTTCTTTGGCCATATTACACGTGGAGACGTCGCTTCTGTTGAACGGCTCGTCGTGCAGGGGAAGGTTGAGGGCACAAGAGCGCGCGGCAGGTTGCCCAAGTGCTGGACTGACAGGTTAAAACCGCACTCAATGGTCCACTCCACGAGTGCACAAGAAAGGCTGCAGTGCGGGAGGAATGGCGACGGATGTGAGGCTTGCCACCTGACTTGGTGTGACGACCACGACCACTCTGGCAAGAGTGTAGCGACGAAGAAGAAGAAGACGAGAAGAAAAATAGTGTTTTTTAATTGAAATTATTAATATATTATCCTTTTTATTTCAGGAGCTGTTTTAGCGTCCCCATTGACACCAGCTTTGAGAGACGCAATGGCGAATTTGGCCAAAAATAATGGCAACACCTGTGGCATATTCACGGGTATCCACGCTGTCTTCTCGAGGGGAGATTTTGCTTCTATTGAAGGTAAACAAGATTTTCATCAGGTCATTTAAGCCCAGTTATTTAATTGAGAATCCAGCTTGAGCATGCTCATCTTTTAATCATTTAATAAGAAAGTAATGCTAATACTAGATTAGAAGACGAGCACGCTCAAGCCAAAAATCTCAATGTAGAAATTGGGCCTCAGCCTTCATTTAAATTAATCATTTTATCAATATTGGTTTAATAATGTGAAAAACAGAGAACAGGACAAACGCACTTTTTCATTTATAATTATTTTATTTGCTTTGTTATTTCTGTGTCTCTTTTACTAAATATATAAAGATTGAATCCCCTAATGTATCATACAATTCATTTATAAATGCTCAAAGATATTCGTAATTATGAATCAAGGTGATTAGTAAACACAAAATCCGTTAATCACCATTGCTAATTACTTTCCAACAATTCCCATTAAAACTTCGTAATTATGAATACATAAATGTTGCAAAAATAATTAACAATTAATTTTGTGGTTGGATGTAACAGACAAAGATAATAAGTATTAATGATTTTTACCGCTTAATGTAATACGAGTTGTGGCACAACGCTTATCCAATTGTAGTTCCTTAAAACACTTGCATAATCAACCGTTATGTAAAATTGATTGTTACCTGCACAAGGAAAGAATTGGTTGCAACTATGGCAAAAGTGTTTCGAGTCACATAGTTTTGATAAAGCCGTAGACACAAAAAGAAGATTGAAAAATTTTACCTAAATTTTCCATCCACAGGTGTCCCTCTCTCCAAAATCCCTCACTCCTGGGCTAAAGATGAACCAGACAACTTCAAGGATGAGGAAAACTGCATCATCCAACTACCAGAAGGAGTGTTGGCAGATGTAAGGTGCAAAGACACGTTCCCATACATGTGCTATAAGAAGAAAGCCACACTGGTCATGACTGCCTGTGGTACTACTGATCCTGGTAAGTTTTTCTTGAAAAAACAATTATTTCTTGGACTATTGAAAAAAAAACTTCTTGATCTGCTACTAAATAAATCCGATCTTTTTTCTCAATAAACGAAAAAGGTTTTCTAGTATATGCCATTCTTAACTTTGAACGGAACCAAGAAACCCAGTGTATTTCATTAATAAAACAAGATTAACAACTTTTGAATTTCCCACACTTACATACTTATTACTAGCCGCCGCCCGCGACTTCGTACGCGTGGATCCCGTTTTACTCCCTTCATCTATCTTACGCGGCTTAGATTTTTTCATACAAATGTTTTTTCTTTTAGTATACATAGATGTAGGCATCTACGACTATTTAAAGAGAGAAGATTATTGAAAGACATCTAATATCATAAAAGATGTACCAGAATTTTAAGCCCTAGAATATTTACTTCACTCTCTATGTTAAAATTAATACCAAAACACTCAATTTTTAACACTAAAATGTATCTAAAATAGTAAGACACGGGTCTTAACGCGACGTTTATTAATAAGTTACATTATGTACTCACGGCTTGACGTTTCGGCTGGGAATCTGGGATGTTGTGACCACGGCTGCATCGCGTTAAGACCCGTGTCTTACTATTTTAGTTGAAATGGAACGCGAAAGTTTAAAATCTAAAATGTATCAATTTCTCTTCACACAGAATATAATCTCGACTCCCGTACCAACAAGTGCTACAAGTTCCATCGAGTACCACGCACCTGGTCCCGAGCCTACATGACGTGTATGGCGGAAGGTGGCCATCTCGCCATCATCAACTCCGATACTGAGGCCACCGTCATCAGGGAACTCTTCGCGAAGAACCCAGGAGGTGTCATGCTCGGAAGCTTCTGGAAGGATGTAGCATTCATGGGTTTCCATGACTGGACTGAGCATGGGGACTGGAGGACTATTCAAGGTAAGTTTTTTTTTTTTTTTTTATGCATAACAAGGCAGGTATTTGACCACAATAATGTCAAAAATAAGTAAGGTGTACCTAGACCACTGTTGTTTTAACAGTTGTAATTAAGGTGTAAATGTTTTCTTATTAGTTACTTAAACCTTTGTTTTGTTACCTGTCATCTGCTTTGCAATGAAGGAAAGACGAACCTTAACTTCGAACTTCTATGTTTTTTTGATTAATTTTGTTGCGGGTTCAATGGCAGTGTAGTGTAACTTTCCCCTGGGACAAAGTTGACCTTCAATGGTTGAGTTTTTATTGACGATCAAGCAGTAGATCCTGGCTGCAGTAGAATTGCAGCGGTGGGAGCGAGAAGTGGGAATAGTCGCATTAACGCATGGTTGATTTCATATTTCAAACCTCTTAGTGAGCACACTCCTTCTTCATCATCCCACAAAGTTTCATCTTCAAAACTCCTATCGTATAGTCAGACTATTCCCTTTTGTTGAAAAATAGCTCTTATTGCTACTCCATAAGATTTGCCTTCCTTTTCCATTTGCCTCGGTATTCAGCTTGATGTGATCTGTGCCTATAAATACATCTTCAAAGGCAGTTAATCTGTAATTCCAAACAGTTCGGTAATTGGTAAGCATCACGACCGCAAATGAATTTGGCGTAAAGGCTTCTTAGTTCCAAATTAGAGGCGAATTTGACACGTCAATTGTAATTGAATTGATTTGGAAATAAGATCTTATGATAATGCCTGTTCAGTATAAATTCCACGGAACCTGATATTTGTTGTACTTGGAACACTGCTAGACTAAGTGACTGATTTATAGTCTATGCCTTTTTAAAGCCCTTGAACTCTTTCCGAATATAAAGCTAGCGAAATTAGGACGACATCAAATCGAGTGGTGTTGAGATTTTGTCAAATTCGTATCATATTGACAAAATTTCTGGCAAGCGTGGGGAGTGAAGCCCTTATACTCTGGTAAATCGAAGGGGGTCGCCTTCCGCAGAGTGAAGGCCAAATCCTTATAGGTACTCTGATAAATTGAAGGGGATCGCCTTCATAAATAGGTATTGAATGACTTGATAATGACTGACGCAATCCTTAACTTCCAGGTCAAACCCTGAAGGAAGCAGGCTACGACAAGTTCTCCCCTGGAGAGCCCAACAACGCGACCACCGGTGAATTTTGCGGTGCAGTGTACCGATCCGCCATGTTTGACGACCTCTGGTGCGAGAACCAATACGCCTTCATCTGTGAGAAGAGTCCAGACAGTCTGATGTGTGATGATGAGCATTGAAAGTTATTATTAATAAAACCTTTTTAAGCACTAGCTTTTGTTTCCACTTATCTAAGACCCCAGTATTGTCAGGGAAAAACAAATGAGTCCAGACTCGATAGGGTTGCATCGTTTTGTTACTTGAAATCCATCATCAGAAAAGCAACTCTATGGCATTTAATATTATTGGAAAAACCTGTTTTTAAAAATTAAATTAGACACAAACACTAAAATATTTGTGGATAGTTTTAGTGGAACAAATAGCATTGTTTTGTCATAATTTAGTTTAGTTTAGTTTTTAGTTTTCAATTAAAGTTAAAATCGATACATCGAATTCAAATTTATTCAAAAATACATACTTAGACGGATTTTGTAAATCGTGCCCAATCTTTAATCTTGGTTCGTAGACGCGATTAAAAAAATATTTTTTGCATCTCCCAGCCAAGCCAAGTGATTTTCGTCATAATGATACATTGTTATTACATGTTATTTAAAAAACAGCAGACGATGTACGAACGACAGCATAATATCCGAAGTCGATCTTAAACCTTCGAACTCCTCCTACGTTCTTCTGATTAAATTCGTTGCGGGTCCAAATAAACAATCGTCCTTAGAAGAATATCGTTTTCTTCTCTAACAATATCATCATCCGGAAATAACATAGAAATCAAAGCTATTAGAAAGGCATCATATACAACTGTATCTATACAGGGTGTGAAATCGGCACTATACATCTTGAAACTATCTATCCCGCTTATCCAACAGAGTTAAAAAAATGTTAACAGAAACAATATGGCCTTCGATTCAGCCTGGAGCGTTGGTTAATCGCAAAACATCTGTTTAGTGGCCAAATCCTAGATTTGCATCTTAGTAAATAGAAAGGGCATATAATAAGATCAGCTCGTACAGCTGATGGTCGATGGGACAGAAAAGTTCTCAAGTGGCGACCATGGGCCGGGCGGGAGACGTAACTAGTATGATCTACCCAGGCCTCCCACTAGATGGACCGACGATATGGTGAAAGTTGCAAGAAGTACCTGGATGCAGGCAGCGCAGGACCGTGGATTGTGGAAATCCTAAAGTCAAAGTACTTTTTAGGGTTCCGTACCTCAAAAGGAAAAAACGGAACCCTTATAGGATCACTTTGTTGTCCGTCCGTCCGTCTGTCAAGACCCTTTATCTCAAGAACGCGTGAACGTATCAAGCTGAAATTCACATGAAATACTCAGGTCTATTGTCCCTTTAAGCTGTGAAAATATCAAACTTCTAAGCCAAGCCAATCAAAAGATACAGCCGATTATGTCGATATTTTCAACAAATTTTCGACACTCGCAAAGGAATCAAAACCTACAGGATACTTCCCGTAAACTCAGAATCTTGAAATTTGGCATAAAGCATTGTCATATAATGCAAATATAGGAAAAATTGCGAAAATTACATTTTTTTAGTTATATAATATAATAAAAATATTTTAATAAAATGAAACTTACTACCTTATTTCTCACGAACGAATAAAGGTATCAAATTGAAATTTATACCAAATACCTAGATCTATTGTCCCTTTAAGAAGTAAAGAAATCAAACTTCTAAGTTAACGCGATCAAAAGATACAGCAGTTTATACCGACACCTTAGACGAATTTCCGTCACACGCTAGGGAATCAAAACCTATAAGGTACTTCCTGTGAACTCAGAATCTTGAAATTCGGCACGAAGCAACGTTATACAGTGTGAGTCACGTTAAAGTGTACATATGAAAATAGATGAAACTAGACTTATTTTTATCGATAAAAAAGTGGTCAAAAAATTTTTGAGATTTTTTTTTAATTTTTTATAGATTTTTTTTTCTTCCAATTACTTATTGTAAAGAAAACGTAATAACTTTTAAACTAAGCGGTATATCCTGATAAAATAAAAACAGTAATAATGCTAAATAACAGGCGATACTAAAAAAATACATACAATACACAAAAAATGCCAACAAATAATAAAAAATGATACTTTTTGAAAAAAATCTGCTTAAAAATTCGTGTTTTTTTGGTTATTTGATAAATTTCTCCGAAAAATGCTCCTTTAACAGGTGGTTTTTATTGTTTTGTATTATTCTCTATTGTATTACCTTTGTAAAACCAAAAATTGCATGTCTCTATCCCTATCACAACATTTGCTATGATCGTTTGAACTAAGCCTCTCCGGGCGCGCCATTCAACGCTTCGTTAACAACGAAACTGAAAATGGCTCTAGATTTGTAATTTTGATAAAGACAAGTTAGATTTCAAGTAAAAACAAAAGATTTCGAAGTAAAATAGGCATTTTAGTTAAAATTAAAATTGTCCCTACCTGTAGAGGAGAATAATGTTGTGGCAGACCTTTGTTCAAACGATCATAGCAAATGTTGTGATAGGGATAGAGACATGCCATTTTTGTAGTGTCGCCTGTTATTTAGCATTATTACTGTTTTTATTTTATCAGGATATACCGCTTAGTTTAAAAGTTATTACGTTTTCTTTACAATAAGTAATTGAAAGAAAAAAAATTCTATAAAAAATTAAAAAAAAATCTCAAAAAAAATTTGACCTCTTTTTTGTCGATAAAAATAGGTCTAGTTTCATCTATTTTCATATGTACACTTTAACGTGACTCACACTGTATAGTACAGATAAAGGAAAAATTGCGAAAATGATAAATTTGAAGATAAATAAAATTTAAAATATTATTTTTGCTTACATGACAAAATATTTTTTTAATAATTATAAACTTACTACCTACCCTTTTTCACATAAACGCGTAGAGATATTAAAGTTGGAATTCATATCAAACACTTCTTAAATCTAATTGCCTCTAAACTGTGAGAAATTCTAAATCAACGCAAAAATTCAAAACGCTGAGGTAGGTACCTACCTATAATGCAAATATAGGAAAAATAAATAAATAAAAAATAATCATTCCGCATATTTTGAAATTCGTCACTACTCGCAACGGAATCAAGTAAGTAATTTGATTTAAGGCGATTAGAGTCCTCAATGACCTTGGGCGTTTGACCTTCACGCCGCGCGAAACACCCGCGCACCCCGCACGAAAACTCCGATTTGACACCGATCAAAATTACACGGGCATAGGTAGATACAGAATAGATGCTCTTTTTTCATCACATTACTGCCTATTATTTTAAACTTAAATTGATGAACCTTGATGTCGGTGTCATTTAACTCAGACGTAAAGGTATTTAATAAAAATAACATAATCCATGAACATTTTGTACGGGATATATTTTCTAATGTTTTTGTCGGTTCAGCCGTTCTCGAAATTTGAACATGTAATATGTAGGTAACTTCGGGTGGAATCTTGCAAGCTGAATTTGTTAGACCAACTTCCTGACGACAACTGTAGGTATTGGAACACATAGTAGTATTGTCTATGGTTTAAAAAAGCAAATGTTTCTTCATTTGTCTATTGTCATTCTCTTTGTGTCACTTATGAAGAATAAACTGAAAATGTGTTTAATCTCGTCTTTTTATTAGAAATCCTTCAACAGCTGATTGAGTTTAAATTTTGGATATACATGTAATTCGGATGACAATGCAATATTGTGATGACATAGAGTCGATCTGATGATAGAGCTGGAATGCCAGTGGCCCCATAGCAACTCCGGGATTAAACGATTCCATCGAGTTTAGGCTCTTTTGATTTGTATTTATTTATTCATATAAATATAAGTAAGTAATATTATGTAAGTAAGCTACTTTAAAAATCACGAGTACCTACCTACTTCAATTCTCAAAGGCAAACAGGGTCTGATGATGGAGCTGGAATGTGGCCGTAGGAATAGGCTAGTTTCTTAAAAAAACACTTTTAGTCCGTCAATTACACTATCAAAAAATATTGGACACGGGATATTTTTATTTGTCAACAAACAAGTAATTACGAAGTTATGATGCGATGAAATTCTCGTGACGTCACAAATCGCAACAATTTTAAGCACGCCTTAACGTCATGGGCCTCTTCTGAACTTTGGCGCGCTTTAACTCTTTAAATTTTTATAAGTTTAAAAAAGTGAAAAATACATTTAAAGTATTTTTTGGTAAGTTGACCGACGGACTAATTCAAACTCTTGCTCTACCCAGGCAACATCCCTATTCTTCGAAATTATTACGAGCTACATAACGAAAAATCTTTGCTACTACGCCGCAGCAAATTCCGCATCATAAAAAAAAAATTAAAAGAAAAAACCTTTTTTTTAAAACAAGTTTTTGTATGCTAATAATTTTAGTTTCATGACATGCTCCCAAAATTCATCATCTTATAAGAGGATTTCAGTTTTTATCGACGAAACTTTTTAATTATTATAGCCTATAGGTATGTTTCATGGTTAGGTAATTTAGGGAAGTTTATTTGCACTTAACATGAAAAATATGGTATCAATGTACTGTGTACCTATGCACCTTCACTGGCAACAACAAGGTCTATTGAGTACCTATAGTCTACTAAAGGCATTAAATAAATTAATTTTCACCAAAAATTAAAACCAACTCCAAAACGACAAAAGGTAGGCTGTCACCGACTCCGAAAATATCAATCATGAGATACTGGCATTTGTAATCAGTATCCACATTTTTTAATAAGCTCTATATGACAATTTATCAATACCACTTTATCTTTTTTTTTAACTGTGGTATTTTCGCGAAGAAACATATTGAAAATCTAATTCTAAATGGCCCATTTGCGCCGAGCCTAAGTATGAAAAGTATGAATTGTTTTCTTCACATAAATCGATTAAGTTACTGATTCTGACTCGCTCCTAATTTGGATACTGATTGCAAAGGCCTAGTAAATAAATAACAGAATATATTTTCAACTTTTACTTATCTAGTGCCGTTTTTTTGGAGTCGATTTTTTTACACTAATAGATTCTATTTAGGTAGATAATAGCGTCCGAGTCCGAGCATGCCTTAATTCAATCGTATCGTCTGACTGAAGGTGCTCTATGAACAACTCTGACATAAAAACTATTGTCAAACAAAGACTAGGTTGCACCATCTTATTTTAAATTTGACAAAAGTCAAAAATCTGTCAAACTCCATACAAAAAAACACCGGTTATCGCCAAAGCTACGGTCAAAGTTAGGTCATGTCAGGTGGTGCAACTCAGCCAAAGAAAAAATTCATTTTGATCGCTAACGTCAGTTTGCAGCGAGTGACACAACCTCCCCGTCTGAAGGCCAGCGGCCGACTGCCGCCCGCACCCCGCGAAGGCCCCCTCAACAGCAAAACGTTCGGAATTTATCAAAAGTAAAATTTATGAATGAAAGTAATGTTCGATTGAAAAACGCAACGTGTCATTTAAAGATTAAAGAATTCCTAATCTATTCGTGCAAAAATCTTTTAAATTAAAATAGCCGTTTTGGAGGAGTAGGGAATTTAAGTAAAAAATCGATGTCCCGTATTTATTTTTTTAATCCAAAACAAAGAGACGTAGCGAAAATTCAAACGTCACAAATGTAGTCCTTGAACTGTTGTATAACATATATTTTTTTCAACTATTTCTGTCCAGCAGTAAAAGAGGAGTAGGCTTTACAAAATGCCCATTTGACGCGGATTGAGGACTCTAATCGCCTTAATATGTCATAAATTGTAAACCGCTACGTTTGTACGGCGGAACCCTCGGTGTGCGAGCCCGACTCGCACTTGGCCGGTTTTATTTTATTTTCCAAATATGTAAAGGAAAGGAAAAGTTTTGTCCTCGTATGATTCTAAAAACATAAAATATAAGGCATTCGATAGGCTTTTTACACCCGGTATATCTTGACGAGCTGGTCATCACGTTTTTGCTATATCATTTGGAATATAAGGTATAGCCGCTTCACTGGACCATATAATGGGGGCCATAATTTTACCTAAACCATAATACAACTCCCATCAATCGGTTAAAAAAGCGTGACGGGGCTTAAAAATGATGTACGGTGTTTTGTTGTTTCAATGTTTTATACTAACAAGCCTTGACAAAGTTATTATGTCTCTATTTTTTATCTGTAGCTAAGGTCTAGCGATCAACTCTGTCAGTGCCTGAGGTATGGGAGCGGCACGATTTTCCAAAAATACAAAAAAACTTAAAAATCTAAACCGTGATATTTTTACCTGGTCAAAATTTCATATTAGAGAGACTATAGTGAGGTTTATCGATGTTACAAGGTTTTAGGACACCCTGTATATTATGACGTGACCTAGTGCATAGAAAATTAAATCTGAAGCACATTAGAAGTCTCGCTGACGTCCCAAAAACACCAATTTGATCTCAAATCTTGAAGGACACGTCACAATGCGTCAGACATTTTTAACTAGCGTTAGAAGGACAAAAGAACAATTATACAGATTATGAGCTTAATCAATTTTATGTAGTTACCAACAAATAACAAAGGCTATAAAAATATAATATCTATCTATAGTAATTATAAATGCGAAAGTAACTCTGTCTGTCTGTCGGTCTGTCTGTCTCGCTTTCACGCCTAAACCGCTAAACCGATTTTGATGAAATTTGGCATAGAGATAGTTTGAGTCCCGGGAAAGGACATAGGATAGTTTTTATCCCGGTTTTTGAAACAGGGACGCGCGCGATAAAGTTTTTCTGTGACAGACAAAATTCGACGCAGGCGAAGCCGCGGGCGGAAAGCTAGTACCCGATAAACTAAATACATAGTTCAATTCTAACAACGAATGAATAACCTTGTTGCAAACAAAAGCTGGAGCTTTATTTATTCTCTCCATAATTATTCCGGGATTCTAGGATAGAAGTTTTTATGCTCCAACACACAAAATCTGTCATTAAAAAAAATCACACGTTTTTGATATTAATATTTTCATCCATACTTTCGTCGAAATAAAGCAGAATATGAAATATTTATGCCAAATTATCATGCGGGTCACATTTGTAATATCGCTAAGAATGGGCAAACAAACGTTTAATAAAATCATAAACAACGGATTCTGTTCTCATTTTACGATCTGCTTAAAATTACACAGAAGTTAATCTAGATTTACTAAGGCTGGGTTGCACCATCTTACTTTGACTGTAACAAACGTCAAAAATCTGTCAAACTCCATACAAAAGTCACCGGTTATCGTTATAGTTACGGTCAAAGCTTGGTGGTGCAACTCAGCCTAAGTAATAATTATCCACAAATTTACACAGGATGCATGGCATCTTTGTAAAAAAGTACAATTTGAAAAATCACTTTGAATGTGACATTGTCTGGAATAATACTGCTTGAAATTCAATGCGGCGACTTGGACTGTGGACCATGCTAAAAGTGGACCTTGTCGCATCCCTTTTGACGAGAAATATTGTTGTTATATGATTCAATTTTTTAAATCATTAAACCTAAGCTCGCTTGTTTGAAGTTTTTTCATAGTTTTATTTTGCAAAATTATCATCCAAACTACTGAAGCCGCTATACTACAGTGTTGAACTTAGAACCAAATATAAGTTACAAAACTCTACCAACAGAAATGGTTTCTTACAAAACAGCAAAGGTTTTTCTGTGAAGTGCTATTTTCCAAAACAGCGTTGATTATTGAACAAGCGTTTCGTTAAGCGGAAAACCGCATTAAATATTTATTGGCACAAGATTTTTGGGTGGCTGACCAGAGAGAAGAATCTGTTCAGGAAAAATAACAAAGAATTTTCTTAGAGCCTAGATTTTGGCGAGATACTACGTGTCTAGATTAAGAATGACTGAAATACTGTTATTAATCCAGCAGGCGCTTTGTATATTGATAAGATAAAACCTCATTGGGAACTCGGGAATATTGGCTTTAGTATTCAGGGAGAATAATGTGATTTTCGCGACAATAGACCGACGGATCGGCATTGGACTTCGAGATTCAAGGAATGCTATTGATACCCATCAACCGATAGACAGTTGTGGTAAACTCTTGTGGTAAATGAAAAATTAGGGTCAAATTTTAACCAAAAAAAAATTTATTTACGCCGTGTTACTTAACTCTATTATCAGAGGTGAGGTGAATGAATTATCTACGTTAACTACTAACCTACTCATAGGCGTGCATGCCTTGCGATCAACGTGTGAAAGGTCAATACGTTGCCAGAAATGCGTAAAAAAGAGATAACAAGTGCGCGGGGCGAAAACAAAAAGAGTGAATATCTTTGTAAATAATCCGCGACAGTTAATTTTATTAATTTACATACTTAATTCTTTCATAATAAAAATAAATTGGGGTGTCTGAGGTTTTGCGCTTATTAATTAACACGTTGTATGTAGGTATTTTAGATGACTCTAATCTTGTTTAATGTATTTGCTGTATCTAATTGAAAAAGAAAAGCTGACTAAGTTTCTTCCACCACTTCTTCTCAGCCGAGCCCATAAAATGTTGTCCCGAAGTGTTGGTAAGGCAACAAGCTATATAGGGTGGAAATGATAAGTGATCTCACTCGATTATTTATTTAACGAGATACGTTCTCTGTCCTTAACTAAGTGATGTTCATCGTAATAAATCGTTCGTTCGTTCGTTTCAGCCAAATGACGTCCACTACTGGACAAAGGCCTCTCCCAAGGTTTTCCATAATGAACGGTCCTGCGCTGCCCACATCCAGGCTCTTCCCGCGACCTTTACCAGATCGTCGGTCCACCTAGTAGGAGGCCTGCCCAGCCCGCGCTACGTCTTCCAGCTCGTGGTCGCCACTCGAGAGCTTTCTGCCGTAATAAATGTTTCAATCTTTCTTTCTATTATTTCTAAACTATACAACATATCGTAAAACTGGCTCCACGAGCTTTTTCAGCTCTTTTCTCTCTTTGGGACGAATATTGGAGAAATGTTTAGTTGGACTAACTTTTTTTCCCAATGTCCGATGCCAGTGGGGGACAAATAGTGAGGGACAGACGATACTCTATTATTTTCAGTTCTTCCCAAACACTATTTGTAAAGAGACCGAGAATGTACCGCACATTTGTTTTCACAGCAAGATATGTGGCCTCGTTCGTATTGTGGTTGGCAAAAGGATGGTTTTCGTCTGCAGTTTTGTAGCTGTTAGATTCGTGGATATACACTCGATACTAAGATAAAAGGTGTTCTCTGAAACTGGACAAAACAAGGATCTTTATGTTGAACGTCGTTTTAAACTGTCAGCCAATACCACCTTTGCCTTGTAGGTAGAAGTTGCACATTTTTGCTCAATTTTTTTTGTTAGATTCTCAAGATACAGAATGGTTGAATCAAACTAATTATTTCAAAGATAAATAATTCCTTACCTCAGAAGTTATATCATGTTAGTCCATTGTAATTGAGTCATGTCAAACACAACTGGCCTTTATGTTTGATCGTTTTAACATTTACTCGACATTTTTGTAGCAATAACACCCTTAATACAACCAAATAAGAAGCCACAGTGTTTGGGGAGGCTATTAAATATACTACATAGGCTCAGATGCTAAAAAACGTGACCCAAATTTAAAAAACAGCTGAATTTTTGGCAAAGAACGCGCGCCCTAATTAGGTACTTTGTAGCGAAACCAGTGGCAGAGAAAAAGCCTGTAAGCTAGATTTATCCAAATGCTGTACATATTTTCATAGCTAGTATTTTTTAGTTCACAGACGTTTAAGGCCCAGAACAGACGGTGAAACGCAACTGCAACTGCTAACTAGTTACTTTTGAGTTGCATCTAAGTTTGTGCCATAGCGTTCGTTGAGAGACCACACATGACGCGACCAGTTTGAAACTTTCAGTTTCAGTTTCATTCATCAGTGTGCTTACCATGAGTTTACGTTAGGTGTGCTCGCTAGCGACTGCGTAAAAAAATGACATTTAAATGTATGACATATTGTGCAGCGCCCCTAGCGGCTACTTTCAAGAAATAAAATCTTCATAGAATTTTTTGACGTATTCGCTAGCAAGCTCACCTAACGTAAACTCATGGTAAGCACACAGAATCATCAGAAAGTTGCAGTTTCGTTGCAGTTGCGTTTCACCGTCTGTTCTGCCTAAGATCAAATAGCATCGCATAGTTGGGAAAGCAGACCCCACGTAACCCGATAAGGGGTTAGGTAGAAGAAAATCAAAAGTAAAAAAAAAAACAAAATAATTATCTTTATTCGTATAGAATAGAAATTAGTACTTACAAATCAAGAAGTATATTTTGAACCAACTTCAGCAAAAAGAGGAGTTTCTCAATTCGATTGTTTTTATTCAGCACAAAGCAGGTACTGAATAAAAACAGTCCAGCAGTTGACGTCATTTGGCTGAAACGAACGATGGAGATTATGGATTCATTTCTTCAATAACCCTCCTTCTGGCGCAGTCGGGTAAAAATACGCATATGGAAAAGTCAAAAAGAGATATAAATAAATAAATACCTATCCTTGGACAATTTACAATGCGCTTCTAGCCACAAACTAAGCAAAGCTTGTAATATGGGTACTAGACAACGGATATAAACATACATAAATACTTTTTTTTTGTAAATCTTCTATTGGTACCTACTTATAATAAATCTGTAGAGAGGTCAATTCTGTACATGAAATATATTTTCAAAATAACTATCAGGGGGTGATTAGTGATCGATACTGATGCCAAAAATGCAATCAGTAAAATTTTTGTCTGTCTGTCTGTCTGTCTGTCTGTCTGTCTGTCTGTCTGTATGTTCCTTATAGAAACAAAAACTACTAGATGGATTTTAACGAAACTTGGTACAATTATTCTTCATACTCCTGGGCAGGTTATAGTATACTTAGGAATTCCCACGGGAACAGTCATTAGCGAGGAAAATCCTTTTGTATGAAAAATCTAAACCGCTTAAGTTAGACGCTTGAAATTTGGCATGTAGGTACCTTAGTAAACTTAAAGCTTATTTACAACAAGGAATTCCCGAAATTCCCACGGGAACGGGAGTTAGCGGGAAAAAACATTTGTTTGAAAAAATCTAAACCGCGTAAGATAGATGAAGGGGGTAAAACGGGATCCACGCGTACGAAGTCGCGGGTGGCCGCTAGTACATACATATTATACATAGAAAACACCCAGTCCAATACAAACAAATATGTTCATGCACACAAATGTTTGTACTGTGCGGGAATCGAACCCGCAACCTCAGGAATAGTAGTCCGTTTCGAACCACTACACCAAACGGCCGATATAAAAAACACAAAATCACTCTTAATTACTACCACTTAAGGTGTTTAGCTTAATGTGCTTCTGTTCATACATAACACTTCACTTTCCGAAAGCAAATTCTCTGAATTAAACCTTTTGAATAAAACATGCTTCCCCTTGACTACAGCGACCGCGGTTGCGGTTCGAACCCTGCTAGGGACGAAGTTAATGAGATGAGTGTATGAGTATTTATTCATGAAGAATATGGTTAATATAGACAATTTTTGTCAGGCCACTACCAACCGTGCGATGTGGAAGTCATTGGGGGAGGCCTATGTTCAGCAGTGGACGTCCTGTGGCTGAAATGATGATGATGATGATGTAATGAGGTAGGTCTTTAATTATGCGACATAAATATTAGGTGAGATAGCTAAGAGCTTCCTCGTTGTGGATAAAAAAAAGGCAAACAGCTTAAAGTAGGAAAGGGGACTAGAAATTTAAGGAAACTTATGCCCGTTTTTACCATCAATCCCTAATGTTTAAGTGACCCCTATGGTAACACATTACAGTAATTTTGTTTTCATAGGGGTCACTTAAAAATTAGGGATTAATGGTATGGGTATTTAAGGCTTGGGAGGAAGCAATTCAGGAAATGTTATCAAAAAGCGCAAAAGTGATCTATGTCATAGTATCTGATAAGAGATAAGATAATTATGTAGGTAATTGAGAAACAAATATTAAGTGCAGTGATCTTTTCCTTATCGAAAGTCAATCAGTGGGTTTGAATTCCGCAGGAAACATCATCATCACCATCATCATTTCAATCATAGGATGTCCACTACTGAACATTATAGGCCTCCCCCAATGATAAAATATAGTAGGTAAATTCATAATTAATTTCATTGCGTCACGTTGTAGGTAATTAATTACATACATAGTTACATTGAATTCTAAATTAAATAGAGCTAAACATGAGATTTAGAGATCCAGTATTTGTGATCTAAAAATATTAGGTACCTACATCAGGACATTTATCGCTTAGAATAGAAACTCTGCTTACAAAAGTTAGAGGTTACAGTTTTGCCAATTTACTTCATTAACAAATCCTGTCTTCCAAAGCCAAGCAACTTCCCTTTACAAATTTAACCCATATTGTAAAGGAGTGGATAATTAATTAAACTCCAGAACCATCTTCAAATCCGTCCAGCCCAACCCCAAACCACTTACAATAAATCCCATTACGGCCCCCTCGTAATATTCCTATCACGTGCGCCGGCGTTTGTAGAACCATAAAATTATATGAAGGCGTAATACATAGCTTTATTATTCGAAAGATGGTTGAAGATGAAACTCTATATTTGAAGAACATAAATTATTTGATCTCGTAATAGGCTAGATGACAAAATTTCAATTATTTGTCCGTCAGACAGATACCTAATTAGAAAATACTAGTTTCATAATTAAATAATAACAGTGCTACATCGAGTTGAAATGGCGGGTTATGTCACGCTTGAGTAGATTTTTTATTCAAAAGTGACGTCACGCGACATTTCAACTCAATATAATACTGTAATTATTCGATTATGAAAAAAATAAAAAATATGTGTCCAACATTTTTTTATTATCTGTCTGACGGACTAAATAGAATTTCGATTTCGGTGGAATATTGTGTAAAGCAATCGTAATCATTTGACAGTTCATAACGTACGATAAAGTCAGTTAAACAAAGCGTTTGACAGAATAATCGTACGTTATGAACTGTCAAATGATAACGATTGCTTTACACAATTCCACCTCTGATTATTTATTTATAACGATCTGGTGAAGATTTCATTTAACACCAGGTGCGATTGCAGTCAAATACCTGCCTTGTGGCAGTGGACGGGGCACATAGTTCGCAGGGGCAGAAAGCTCTCCAGTGGCGACCACGAGCTGGAAGACGTAGTGTGGGCAGGCCTCCCACTAGGTGGACCGACGTTCTGGTGAAAATCGCGGGAGATGCCTGGATGTGGGCGGCGCAGGACCGGTCTTTGTGGAAAACCCTGGAAGAGGCCTTTGTCCAGCAATGGACGTCATTTGGTCCACTGTTGATTATTATAGGCCTTCCCTAACAAATTCCAGATTGGTCTAAAACGTAAATCTGATGTGGTGATAACATACGGTTTCCATTTTAGCTATCGATCTATAACGAATGTCTTTAAAATATAGTCTAGAGACAATTTAAAACTAAGGCTGGGTTGCACCATACTTTGGCTTTAACAAACGTCAAAAATCTGTCAAACTTTTAAGTTAGGTGGTGCAACTCAGCCTTAAATAAGTAAGAATTAAATGTTGGAATTGTAATATCCTGTTCTTAGTTTCGTTTGGCATGTGAAGATTCTGAGGGAACTGTAATCGATTAAAACAAGGTTCTCTCTGTAAAAGTGAATTAGGCTTATCACGTTATCTTGTTTTACATTCTTCTTAAGCTTCGTAGGGTAGCGCTTAATAAGTCACCGTATTTTAGACCTTGTGCCCTTGTGTTAAGTCCGAGAATTAATGTACAAGTTACTCCGTTTTACAAAGATCCAATTAACCTTTGCTCTCATGACCATTTCTCCGGGAGTCTGTTTTGCTTTTTTATTTCGTAGACGGTTCTCTAAAATCTATGCAATTTAATAAACGAAATAATCTCTGCTTACCTATCGTTCGTTCGTTTCAGCCGAAAGACGTCCACTGCTGTCCACAAAGACCGATCCTGCGCCCGCTCGCATTCAGGCACCTCCCGCGACCTTCACCAGATCGTCGGTCCACCTAGTAGGAGGCCTGCCCACGCTACGTCTTCAAGCCCGTGGTCGCCACTTGAGAACTTTTCTGAAAATTATGTGTATTATGTTAGAACATACAAATCTGAAAAGTGAAACTGAAGTCTCGTTGACGTTTCAAAAACACCCTCCCGTGCCGCTCCCGTACTTCAGGCACTGACTGAGTGGAGCACTAGATCTATAACCAGGCCTGTTCATCCCCGCGAGTTTACATCGAAAACAAAACACGTACGATGGCCCACCTACAGGATACTATTCGAAAAGGACTCACATACGAGCGAGCATTGACTCACGCACGCGTATTCTTGTGTATGATGGAAGAAAATAAAGAAAATGGTGTACTAAATACTGTGCAGTATTTAACTGCCTAAATAATAATAAAAACACAGAATGTACTTTTTTAATTTTTTTGTTTGTCAACAAAATGGTGCTTGACTCTTGAGACAGCCTAAATTACACCATATTGTTAATGACATTGAGCATACATTTTTTTAAATACTTTCGCGAAGTAAAACTTCTGTACGTAGTAGGTACTTATTATTATTCTGTGCTTTAACTTCCAAATTGAACAAAAACATTTGACAGTCACCAAATTATGACACAGCTCAAACGAATAACGATCACAGACAAAAAAGTTCGTGAATCCGACAGATTTCGAAAAAGAAAACCAAAAATTACTCATCGCAGTGTATCATTACCCACAATAATGATTATGGATAAGTGACAGTTTCCACTGTATCGTAACTTATTACGTTGTTAGTGTACAAATTAGCTGTGACAGATGCTTTCACTTTTCCTCCATCTATTTGGGACTTGGGTGACAATAACAGATGCGTGACCTGCAAATCATATTATTATGCTACTGGAATACACTTTCACTCAGTCTGAGGTGGTTACTAAATATTTTATCAAATTACCTGTTAGTTAGTTAGTTAGTTTTGCAGGGCAATCGAATACCGCACTTAGCCTCATGATAGGGCCATTGTGCGCGATTTGTGGTTTATCTTCCTACTCCAACCACCCCAGATCCCCCCAGAAGGCGAGCAGCCCGTCCAGGCTGCTGCAGGCTTCCTGTAGCGACGACGGTGATCGAAGAAATTGAGCCCGTTGTTCTTCCACGCTACTGCACTCCATGAGCACATGCTGCGGTGTTTCCTCTGCCTCCATGCACCCCCTGCATAGTGGGCTGTCTGTGACACCTATGTTGTATAGGTGCTTGTTTAGCATACAGTGTCCGGTTATGACACTTAAGACCTTGCGGATGCTGTCCCTGTTTAGTCTGATGAGGCTGCGGGAGAACTTTTTCGATACGTCCGGAACCGCATCTTTTGTTTGCCTGCATCCTTCGCTATTTTTCCATTCTGTGTGGTGTTTTTCTTCTGTTTTGGAACGCAGCCAGTTCCTGATCTGTGCTTGTGGTATCGGCAGTATTGGTTCCGGGCCAAATACTGTTGTGTCCGAACCTCTTTTTGCCAGTTCATCCGCTGCGTCGTTGCCTAAAGAGTTACTGTGCCCTTTGATCCATTGTAGGGTAACTCCATTTACAGCTGCAATGTCTTGGAGCGCTTCATGGCATTCCAATATAAGGGCCGTTGTTATTGTGTTGCTTTGTAGCGCTTGCAGTACGGATGCACTATCCGAGATAATTCTTATGTTTAGACCTCGGATGTCTCTGGCTGTTACCGCCTGTGCTGCTTTGGTAATTCCAATGCATTCTGCTTGGAAAATTGTATTGTGTTTATCTAATGTTGATCATTCGAGAAGACACCAGCTCCTGTACCCGTTTGAGTTTTGGAGCCGTCCGTGTATATCCTAACTTCATTGATTCCAGAGTAATCTCGCGTCTCCGCTGTAAGTTGGATATCATATCTTCGGTCGAAAATGTGTTCACAGGGTATCCTATCGATGGATAAATTACCTGTTATTTCATCATCGTCAGGTCATTTTAGCCCGTATTCACAAACGATGCTTGCTTAAGTTAAGCAGAAAATCGAACGCACAGCGTTTAATAGAGCTCTGTGATTGGTTCGTGTGTCACCCTGTGCGTCCACGCGCACTGGGAGACCTCATAGTAATGTTTGTGAATACGGGCGTTAGTCTGCAGGAGCACGACCCTCTCAATTTTGCTTGAGACTACACACACCACACGCTGGCCAGATGGGCGTCGCGTATTTGTCCCTCAGACGACTATTACGACATCCACGGATAGAGTGGGAATAATCCTATTCTACTAAAAGAAAGATTTTCTTAATAACCTGAATTCTCTATGGTCTTGAGCCTTTCTATTTCTGATTACTATTTGTATACGTATGCTGTCATTCGTGGGTATCATGACTCTACGGTCTACAACTCCCACTCACCAGTTGACCCATAAACTAATTAAGGTTGTTCAAAGACTACAAAATGGCTCACAGCCACTGGTTCTAAGGCTCTAAGGTTGATAATGATAATGATTGACAACAAACGAAATTCCGAGCAACAAATGTGTCAGTTACAAATCTTGAAAAAGCCTGATTCTTATTTGTATGAAGAACCGGCCGATACCAAATCGGTGTACCTAATGTGCGCACTTTCATACATCTCCATAGTGATTAACAGCTCGACCAAACTATCGGCCAACTAAAAGTCGGTGGTCTGCGTTTAGGCTAAGCAATAGTAATAGACGCGATTTTTTGTAACAAAAATGAGCTGTTGTCTGTAAGTTTTACTCAAACGCAATATTTATTACAAAAATGTTTCATTGATTTAGCAATACGTTTTAACAGTACGAACATTGGTGTGTAAAATCTTTGGAGGCGCTTGTAGCCTGGTATGATTAACTTTTAGCGAATGTTAAAGTTGTAGCAAAGATAATGTACATTATCTTTGTTATTTACTTGTTATTATGTATTAATGTCAATAAAGAAATAAAAAAAAACTCAAACGCTTCAGGCAATAAAAGGAGTAATAAAATAACAATAAAAAATAACATAGAACTTGAAATTGACGTGATCACAATAATTCCAGTTCAAGAAACACCAATCTTTAACTTTCTATAATTTGTCGCGAAAAACATAAACAAACCAAGACCTTATTTCTTTATCAATAGAATCTCAAATTAAAGGCAACCTTCATAGTGTTATTACTTAGTCGTAAACCCACGATCGTGCTATCAGTAGGTAGAGAAGAAAAATAGGCAATAAATTGTTGTTATAAATTATAGTGTCGCACGCACTAAGATTCGGCCATTTTTGTCATACAGGGTGAAGGTTGACATAAACACACGATTTATCTGGGCTGGGGATCTTAATTGGGAAACATATTGGAATATTGTTATACATCATTCACGAATTTGGTCTACCTAAATAAACCATGAATAATATTTCTTATAAAAACCAAATGATAATACTAACTAAATTTTTGACGATTCTAATCCCAGTTTACCGTACCGGAAAGCGCAGCATATCCACGGTGGACCTACGACCTGGAAGGCGCTGGATGCAACCGATCATTATGGAAATCATTGAAGGCCTTTATTCAGCAGTGGCCGTACTATGCTGCCGCACAATTTATAAACGCAGTAAGTAACACGTGAACAGTTTCGAGAAAAACGCGATCAAAGTTGAAATTTTGTTTTGGGGTGTCTACAATTAGTTACGCAAATATTTGTAAAAAAAAATATATGGGCTTATAGAGCTAAACTCAAAGTTTATTTTGATATGAGGTTTTTGTATTTTAATTAATATTTTGTATTTAAAATTATTAAAAAACTGTTTATGTTATGGATTAACTAAGTTTTCGTTCGATACTTACTACCCATGAATGCAGTATGATTGTTCCTTACTGCGTTTATGAGTAGTTTTCGTTACTTACGGTACATTTGTTAAATGATTGATTTAAATTTTAGTTCTTACAACGTAATATATGCGCCGTATCTTTACAACTTACTGCATTTATGAGTAGGAGTGTGAATCAAAATAATTTATCAAAACTTTAAATGCGCAGTAATAATACAATTATACTGCGCTTATCATAAGCCAATAACGCTTTCATGTTGAACTTTCCCAAATGACCAAGGGGTAAATGAAACAAGTATTACAAAATGATTGCTGAGATCGCTTGTTATTCAATCAAAAATTAAGATATGGCACCCACTTTTAGATCTTAAATATACCAATCTAATAAAATAAAGACTCGGTCGTTCGTTTCAGCCGAAAGACGTCCACTGCTGGACACGGCCTCCCCCAAGGATTTCCACAAAGACCGGTCCTGTGCCGCTCGCATACAGGCACCTGACGCGACCTTCACCAGATCATCGGTCCACCTAGTGTGAGGCTTGCCCAAGCTGCGTCTTCCAGCTCATGGTCGCCACTCAAGAACTTTCCTGCCCCAGCAGCCATCAGACAACTTATAGTGTCTCTAACCTTCAGAGGAGTGGGTACAGCACGGCATTTGACATGATTTTTGTCTTGTCCATTAAAGACCCATTTGTTGAGGGGCTCTATTGAGGCAATCGAGGATTGAGCTTAGATCCTCCACGTTCTCAGCCATGACTACGATATCGTCCGCGAATCAAAGATGGGTGATGTACTCGCTGATGATATTTATGCCCAATCCGCTCCAGTCCAGAAGCTTGAAAACATCTTCCAGAGTCAATGGTAGTGAACAGTTTTAGAAATATGACATCTCCCTGTCTGACCCCTCGCTGCAACTGAAGTCCTGATCCCGGAGACGGACTGACATTGTGGCCTATTCGTACAAGCCCTTCAACGATTATATCTATAGTAAATTTGGCACCGTTGGAGAGACTGTAGCTTGAAGAGAGAAGTCTTTCTCATAGACCACAAATGCCAGACAAAGTTGCTGATTATTCTCCTCAGTTTTCTGCCATAGATAAGTATGTGGTCTATCGTACTAAAGCCTTATCGGAAACCGATTTGTTCGGGAGGCTAGATGTCGCGTGAAACCATTCATGATGACTCTCAAAATAGAATCAGAAGTGAGATGGGTATAAAATAAATTCTTCAACTAGGTTTTGTTGCCTTTTTTGAAGAAGAGTATCACCACACTTCTGTGCCATGCCGTAGGCGTTTTTCCCTCAAGGATGACGGAATCGAATAGCTTCTAAAGAGCCTTTAGTACCGGCGTTCCGCCTGATTTCAGAAGCTCAGCCGTGATTCCATCATCGCCCGGTGCCTTGTTGTTTTTCAGCTGTTTGAGAGCCATTCTAATCTCGTACAGACACGTCCGGGATATCTTCGGTATAGTGTCGGGTCAATCTAGCTCTTGGGTCTTTGGCTAGATTTGTCATTTGGACAGGTTTTCAACTTTTTCCAATAACGTAAGAGTCAGCCACTGCGTTCATAACATGTTACACCTAGACAGCACTCTGAAAATCCTTAGTATGTACGCAGTATAATTGTAATTACTGCATTAATATTAAGTACAAGTCATCTGTTTTTCCTATGGAAACATAATATCAGTGTGTGTTTAAGTGGAATTACTGCACATATACTATGTGCAAGGTGAACTTAACAATTATAGAAACATAATAAGAATGATGTAATTGGCACATACTGCACTATTACTGTGTAGCAAATTAAGTAAGCGCGAGTATTCACGTAATATTAAGTTATTATGTGCTCTTACTGCTAACATAGTATGTGAAGAAACCTACAATCTGCTCTTTACTGCGTTTATGATAACAAGTATCTTCCGTTCTAAGATAGATAGAAAAAAACGGGTCTTTGATTCTTATAGATCGCGATGTCAGGATTCAGAATATTCAAAACAATCATAAATGCAGTAAGTGGTACTTACTGCGTTTATAAATTGTGCGGCAGTATGGCTAAAATGATGACGATGATGATGAATCTCAGTTTAGAATTTTATTAGCTTGGAAATAGCATATTACACCGGTCAACAAATTTTTTTTTGCGCATGGGTTTTACTTATTATATTCTGATTATATGTATAAGCAAATTTATATAAAAAAGTGCGATTACAAATCGAAAATATTTGCTTTTTAAAGAGTTATAGCGATTAGAATTTTCCATCTTCATAGTAGGTACTTAGAATGTCTCTAAAGATGCACGTCACATTCTCATTGGGATATATTTATAGATAATTATGGGGGCTTATTCGCAAGAACAAGGGGCGCGCTTTCATCAAAATATAGTGGGATTTGAGAGACGACGTTACCAAGGCCAGTAAACTGAAAGCATGATAGAGTTATATTTTTATGAGAAAAATCTTCTATGGAACATGACAGGAAATTAGAACTTCATTTTTAATAAATATTTGGACTCTATTTTAAATTTTCTCTTGTGAGAATGAATTTTAAATGGATGTTTGGTATGTTTTAATAATTAGAAAGAATGAAAGAAAGAAAGAAAAAAATATATTTGGCAACAAATTAAATCATCTCTATGTTCATGTTTCATACATTCATTGATATGAATTTTTCTATTTTTTACACATAAAAGCAAATTCAAAATTTTTTTTTGTAGTTATTCTTATTTCTAGGTACTAAAGCAATAAAGAAAATGCTGTAGACAGTTGTTATGATTCGAATTTAGTTATTACGTTACTAAACATTTTTCCTATATTCCAATTTGAGAAAATACGATGGAAACAATATTTTACGCTACGGTACAGTACCTACAGAAACGCGTGCGTCAATTTGGGACGATGGAATTACTTTACATAATCATGCAAAAGACAGGTAAAAATGTTCAGTTTTCATCATCGAAAAAGGACAAAAGATAAACGAAAATATTTATTTATTTGTAATAGATACAAACAGTTTACAGTCTAGGCTTGATCGTAAAGAAAAAGTGTTAATAAATATTACTGGCAATACCGGGAAATTGATTTTGATTTTTGAGATATTTTTGTTTACACCCTGTATAGCGAATTAAATCGTGACACGACACCTTATTTTATTACAGGCCTGCAGTAGCTATTTAGTGATATTTTGATAAGTTTATAAAAGTGGCAGGTCGTTCACATTATGTTTTATTGTTACTTATAACCTATGCCAGTCAATACAGTGAACAGCACTTCACTCTACATATTTTTGTGCAAAAATATCTTCTATAACAACATTGTTTAAGATTGTGTTCGTACACTTCAAAGAAAGTATGTTTTTCTAAGTATTCCAAACAGTTTAAGAAAATGGAGATCATCGCACTGAAGATATTATAAGAAATTGGCAATCGTGCAAACATAACTTTGTTACCAGGCCGAAGTTTATTGGCACGCTGAAAATTTGAACTCTGACGCCCGTACTCACAAACATCACTATGAGGTCTCACAGTGCGCGTGGACGCACAGGTTAATACGTGACAGGTGTACGAACCAATCACAGAGATCTATTCAACGCTGTGCGTTCGATTTGTTGCTTCACTTAAGCAAACATCGTTTGTGAATTCGGGTGATATTTTCAGATTTTACGTGCGTGAAATCGTGAATTTTATGAGAAATAGCGCTTCAGAAACGTGGAGACTGGTTTAGTGATTGATTTATTGTACAAAAGAGGGAAATAATCCTTACACTGACACACAAATGACATCCAGTGTCATCTAAAATCGATTTCGTTAGACAGCTCGTGGTTGTTGCAATATTCCAAAGGAATATTAACTTTATGGTAAAATCATATGGATAAAATCACGCTGCTGGTTGCACGCAGGACAACGATTTCATATTGGGTGCAATCCGCAGCCAACCCGCCTAATAGGAAAAACATTTGTATGAAATAATGAAATGCGGACGGACAGCCCGTATGCGGATTAAAGGACGTCGCACATTTATCAACCAGGTAAGGGATCGTAACCGTATCAACTCGAGGCGGTCAGTATTTTTAAATGAAACTCCATACTGCAACGCACACTTATCCGCACCGTAACGTAAATGTCTCGCCTCGCGCCTTGACAGCGCGCGAAATGCGATGACAGCTCGCGAAAGGCGCGGTATTGAACCCTTTCCGAGTTGATAAGTCTGCTATGACCTTAAATCCGCATGCGTGCCGAAATCCGCATAACAGAAAAAAAAGGCACTAAGATAATCAAATCGCGAATACATTTAAGGTAATTCCTATCCCAATATAGGAATTACCTTAAATTCCCAATATCTAGGCAACTGAAACCCCAAGAGGTTTAGTCAAATCGCTTAATACCTTAATCTAATTTAGCTTTTGCATGAAGAATGATCGTCATGAGAGATTTTTGTAAGAAAATTTTATTATTATCTATTTACTAGCCCATAGTTTATCATTAAAAGTTGAAACAATAAAAAATAAGATCGCCTTTTCAAAGCGAGTATGAATAGACACTTACAGGGCAGATAATGTACCATCTTAGATTGCATCCCACTTAACATCAGGTCAGGTGCGATTGTGGTCAAATACCTGCCTTGTTTTACATTAAAAAAATTTTTGGAAATCGGTCCGGTCCACAATTGGGCGAATTGAAAACCTCCTCCTTTTTTTAAGTCAGTCAAAAATCGTATACCTACAGTTGAACATAGAACCCCTCCTTTTTGAAGTCGGTTAAAAAATTTAAGTCTACACAGAAGTAAAAGTAATCCACTTCGCCAAAATCAAAAAGGGAGTGTGACCTCCAGTTTGGGACCAGAGAAAGTTGATCTGACCAGTTCGGGCGCTTACGAGAAAGTCGTATGTGTTAATTAGAGATGTTACGATTCGGATCCGATTCCGAAAGTTCGGGACTTCCGATTTTTTTTTTGGTAAAAAAAATATGCCTAAGGCAGTTCGATTTTTTCAAGTTATTTATAATTTTAAAAAAATAATAATAATCGGAATTTATAAAGGAAATCGATGCATAGCGGCGTGTTGGCGGCGGCCAGTGAGTTTTTTTACATAAAATTAATATCCTTGGCCATTTACTAGCGCCATCGAGGCCCAAACTAAGGCTGAGTTGCACCGTCTTACTTTAACTTTGACAAACGTCAAAAATCTGTCAAACTCCATACAAATACACCGGTTATTGTTAAAGTTACGGGTAAAGCAAGATGCTGCAACTCAGCTCTATGTTTGTATGAAAATAAATTTTAATAATGTGTTTAATTTTCTTTTCTTGTGCCTTTATCCTCCCGTATGCATGCGGTGGAGCACATCTGTGCGAGACACAATGATTTTCACGTTAACTGAACAACCGATCGATTGACACATTTTTCTTCTGTCCCCAACTCCGATCCCGATTCCGGTTTTGACAAATCAAAAGTCCGCTTTCGATTTCGGTTCCGATATTTCAACCTCTGTCTTAACATCCCTAGTGCTAAATTGTTCGTGATACTGTGCAGGAAATATTGACTAATTCGAAGTAAATTGTCGGTTCACACGTCGCGTGTTACACTAGTATAGTATGCCAGTAACTACCGGTATTTGTTGGCAATGAACTTGGCATTTCATAATCTGTACATGCACGCGATTTAAATCGGCGGGGAGTGCCCTTCGGCACGATAGATAATTCTTTCTTGATAGTTTCTTTTAAATTATAACTAAAGGATTATTAAGGCCTGTTTTAGGGCCTCTTCACACGGCAATCGAGTTTTGCAGGACTGTCGTGTGAACACACAATAATTATGTGTTTAATTTTAATTCCAAATTCGAATTAGTATAAGATCCCGCTATACAAGGACCTTCACCGAGATGCTTATTTGATGAAACATATTTTATATTCAATTTAACATGTCAATAATTATATTGCTTAAGGGTTGCCTAATAAATTTCAGTCCAGGATATGATTAATTAATCATTAAAAAAAGTTTTATTTTTAAATATTTCATCGGTTTGATTATTAAACAAACTCCATACCAATCGAAGGTATGAAACCCATAGAATATGCAAACGTTAGGTTGCCTATTCTATTCCAGTCATAACTCTCGGGTTGCCAGGTATAAACAGGTAAATTGATAGAGCATTTTGCATCGGTCTGATAATTTAATCAAATATAAATGAAAATAAAGATTATTTCATTATGAACACGGTGGTATAGGGTTGCCTGCGAAAAATCAGTCCTGAATGACGGTTGTCGAATTTTGTAAAGTGAAATTAAAACTGAAAGGTGACATTTTTCGAGTAGTTGGCAACATTTGGGAAAGACGAGTTGTATGAGGCGTTTGTGTGTCTTGTCAAGAGGTGTCGCTTGGGTGAAGAAATTTCTCCAGTGTTGCCATGCTTTCGGAGATTTGGTCCAAAAATGTCGAAAGTGGAAATAACGACTTCCGGTCAAAAATTTGGATGACGCCTCCTGCAAAAGGGTCGTACAAATGACATTTGACCATTTTCATCTCGATCACCTGGCAACACTTGCAGCTATGGGGAAAAGTATTTTTTTTCGACATGGGTGTCTTTAAAGTTAAGGACGGACAGAAGGAGATATGGCAGAAAAAATCCAAAAATGGGGTTTGGTCGGTTATACGACCCAAATTATGGGAAAAATCCGAAAATTCAGAAAATCAAGATGGCGACCGAGTGAGCGGCCATTTTGTAAAAAGTTTCAGATTTCTGATTTTTCAAATGCATTTTTTGGGCAGTTGGCAACATTTGGGAAACTCGAGTTGTATAGAGCGATTACGTAGTTTGCTAAGGAGTATCGTTTGGAAATTTCTCCAGTGTTGCCATGCTTTCGAAGATTTGGTCCAAAAATGTCGAAAGTGGAAATAACGACTTCCGGTCAAAAATTTGGATGACGCCTCCTGCAAAAGGGTCGTACAAATGACATTTGACCATTTTCATCTCGATCACCTGGCAACACTTGCAGCTATGGGGAAAAGTATTTTTTTTCGACATGGGTGTCTTTAAAGTTAAGGACGGACAGAAGGAGATATGGCAGAAAAAATCCAAAAATGGGGTTTGGTCGGTTATACGACCCAAATTATGGGAAAAATCCGAAAATTCAGAAAATCAAGATGGCGACCGAGTGAGCGGCCATTTTGTAAAAAGTTTCAGATTTCTGATTTTTCAAATGCATTTTTTGGGCAGTTGGCAACATTTGGGAAACTCGAGTTGTATAGAGCGATTACGTAGTTTGCTAAGGAGTATCGTTTGGAAAAACAACATTTTCCAGTGTTGCCATACTTTGAAAGATTTGGTCAAAACATGTAAAAAATGGAAAGTATGGCAACACTGGAAAATGTTGTTTTTCCAAACGATACTCCTTAGCAAACTACGTAATCGCTCTATACAACTCGAGTTTCCCAAATGTTGCCAACTGCCCAAAAAATGCATTTGAAAAATCAGAAATCTGAAACTTTTTAGAAAATGACCGCTCACTCGGTCGCCATCTTGATTTTCTGAATTTTCGGATTTTTTCCATAATCTGGGTCGTATAACCGACCAAACCCCATTTTTGGATTTTTTCTGCCATATCTCCTTCTGTCCGTCCTTAACTTTAAAGACACCCATGTCGAAAAAAAAATACTTTTCCCCGTAGCTGCCAGTGTTGCCAGGTGATCGAGATGAAAATGATCAAATGTCATTTGTACGACTCTTTTGCAGGAGGCGTCATCCAAATTTTTGACCGGAAGTCGTTATTTCCACTTTCGACATTTTTGGACCAAATCTCCGAAAGCATGGCAACACTGGAGAAATTTCTTCACCCAAGCGACACCTCTTGACAAGACACACAAACGCCTCATACAACTCGTCTTTCCCAAATGTTGCCAACTACTCGAAAAATGTCACCTTTCAGTTTTAATTTCACTTTACAAAATTCGACAACCGTCATTCAGGACTGATTTTTCGCAGGCAACCCTATACCACCGTGTTCATAATGAAATAATCTTTATTTTCATTTATATTTGATTAAATTATCAGACCGATGCAAAATGCTCTATCAATTTACCTGTTTATACCTGGCAACCCGAGAGTTATGACTGGAAAAGAATAGGCAACCTAACGTTTGCATATTCTATGGACTTCATAGTTTCGATTGGTATGGAGTTTGTTTAATAATCAAACCGATGAAATATTAGAAAATAAAACTTTTTTTAATGATTAATTAATCATATCCTGGACTGAAATTTATTAGGCAACCCTTAAGCAATATAATTATTGACATGTTAAATTGAATATAAAATATGTTTCATCAAATAAGCATCTCGGTGAAGGTCCTTGTATAGCGGGATCTTAGACTAAATGGATCGATTTTTCGCGTGACACTACAAATGGACCAGTTTGAAACCGATTTGAAATTGTCGCGTCATGTGTGGTCTCTCAACGGAATCTATGGCAGAAACTTAGATGCAACTCAAAAGTGACTAGAAGTTGCAGTTTCGTTGCAATTGCGTTTCACCGTGTGTTCTGGACCTAAATGTTAACATCAAAACACGTACTTATTCCTTCTACTAATTTTCTCCTTATGTCAAAGTTTTTGAAAACATGCGTTTAATTAACAAAAATAATTGACAACCGCATAAATAATAATTTTAGTTATTTGTAAAGAACATTCTTTGTTGAACATTGATTGAATAGTTGAAACAAGAAAGTGGAACAAAACAAATAAATTCACTTTCGTATGTAGCGGGCTAAGTTTTTGTTTTTATTGAGATCGGAACAAAAGTGTACTGGTTTTTTATCTATTTTTTAGACTTCAATCAGATAAGTTCAGACTTTTTCTCTGGGTGTTATCGTATTATTTTATTTACTGTGAATTATAATAGTACGTACGATAGTCCATAGTAGCACAGAATAATAATAAGTACTAGTAGTCACAAATTGGATCATAAAGGTCATCATCATTGAGGGAGGCGTGGGCGTCCTGTGATTGAAATGATAATGATGATGCTATACCATACCATAGTCTGGGTAGGCCTTCCTCTTGGTGGACCGACGATCTAGTGAAGTCCGGGAAGCATAAGACTGATAATTGTTGAAATCTCTAGGAAGGTCTTTGTCCTTTGCCTTTGTCTTTTGCCTTTGTCCTTTGTTGAATCCATTTCTATTTTGTGATTAAATAGTCGGATAATATGTCCCAAAGTGGTAGTAGGGCAAGCTATATTAAAAATAGTTTTAGCAGAGTTTTCTCAGGAGAAAAGTAATACCAAAATCTAAATGTTATTTTTTTAGTTGTAGCAGAGTTTTCTCAGGAAAAAAGTAATACCAAAATCTAAATGTTATTGGGCCTAAATAATAAAAAGTCTAAGCTAACCATGCTTTTGACCGATAAAAAAGTTAGAAAATGACCTTCGCGTTTAAAGTAATTTGATTGTCGCTATTTAGCCTGTAAAATATGAAAGAGGCGGTAATGTAATTTAAAAAATAACGGCTTATCTTAAATCAAAGATGGCCTACCGATATTTCGGGCACGCAATAACCGTTGTAGTTAACTTCTCGGTGAGGGTCCGTATAGTGTTATACAGGGTGAGGCAACTAATGGTATAATTTTCATTTTTAATCAAAATCAAAAACAAAAATATTTATTCAGTTAAGACCACAAGTGGCATTTATGAATTAACACAGTGACACCAATAATTTAAAATGACCAAACAAATGTACCTAACCATAAAAACCACATAGATAGATATAGTACCAAATTTTTTCAAACTACACAGTTTTCTATCAAAAATAATATTCTTGAATAAGGGAAATAAATCAAACAAAGAAAATTATGCGTTCAACACTTAACGGGTATTCATCTTGTCGAGATGATCTGTGTTAGATTTTGATCTTAAAACCGCACTCGTTACAGAGTTGTTGTATATTCCTATGACCAAAAGTCAAATTAAAGTTCTGTGCCAAGGAAAAAAATATATAAAAACGTCATAATTTGTCCTTTATAATGTCAATGGTACCTGCCTACATAATAACTTTAAGGAAAAAGCGAAATATTAGGGTATTTCTCATCGCCACGGTTCTCATCGTCACCTTCGTCAGGCCTGGCTCACTCCGCGCGGTACATCCGATAATTACCTACAGCGAAGCGCCCCGCCGGCGGGTATTATATCAGTCGAGTGTCACGCGCGCGCCCGTCAGGACGCTGCTGGCGTGCGTTGTAGTACCTAATTCTATGATCGAAGTATTATTTAAAAATGGACATAAAGAGAACTACCGGATTTATCTTTTTTTTCGCTTCCCAAAGATGCTGAAAGGTATGTTGGCCATGTAGGTAATCAATAATTCTTAGGATAGTATAGGAACCTAACCTACCATGACTACTGCTCAGAATGCGTTCGTTCGTTTCAGCCAAAATGACGTCCACTGCTGGACAAAGGCCTCTCCCAAGGTTTTCCATAATGAATGCGTACTTAATACATACGTGTCATGAGGTACGTACCTCATGACATATAAGTAGATTAATTATTTTTTTCACTAGACAGCAACCCTAACAGCGTAAGAAGAGTTCAGAGGCACGCGATAGAAAGAGACAAAACTTGTAGGTGAATAAAATTGTAGGTACGTAGTGCTGTGCGAGCTGAATTCCACTGTATCGCGTCGCAGCAAGACTCGCATTTATTTAAATCGTCTTGCGGAGCAATCCTTCTGTACCTGTACTATTACTTATTCTGTGCCTTCGTGGCGAATTTTATTTCTAACTTATTTCAACTTTTTGTAACCAAAAATTGTAGCGCTTGATGTGAAGATTGTATTCTCAGTAAATCAGTCAAATAGTGAGTCTCGTTTGGAAGCTTTAACGTTTTGAATTTTTTGATGCCACGAAAGTGATTCTGTACTTCACAGCAATAATTTTTTCAAACTTTATTACTGTAAATGACTCTTAGGTGTTTATAAAACATAATATTTTGTCTTATTTTCATAGATAAATAGCAATAACATAATATAAATAGGTACCTACTTAAATACAAGATAAAATTGTACCGATTCACCTACTAAGTTACAAGATTCTACGCAATTGGTTTTAAGGGTGACACTGGTGGCATTCTGAAATGCTAAAGAAGCAAAAAACGGATTATCAGTACCTCAATAAAAAGAACTCTAACTGATTATCAGTCCCTCAACAAAAATATTTTTTTTATTTAGGCCTCGTATTTTTGTTGTACAACTTTTAACTCAAACTTCAGATTAAATTTATCTTACAAACAGATACACAGTCACATATACAGACATACATACAGTCATACAGACAGATAACAAAAATACGAGACCCTTATTTATTTATTGATGATCTCTGATCTCTACTTACTACGTTTAATTTATTAGTTATTAAAATATTGTAAAAACATAAACACCAGTCACTTTATTTTAAAATAAACCAAAGCAAGAAATCACTTTCGTGGCCTAAAATCACCTTAGTGTATAAAACACCACGAAGGTGATGCCACGAAGGTGACGAAAATTTTAGTTTTTTATGAATTATCCTTAAATTTGAATTTAACGGTTCAAGTCGAATACTACACAAATAAGTCTAACATGTTAAGTTTTCAATGGCAAAGTTTCAATTAAATTGTTTAAATTTTAGAGGTAGAAAATATTGTTCAAGCAAGCGACGGTAAGTCTATGGATAATCACAAAAAGTTACGTATTTTTTTCGCGTAGCGACGATCGACTTATCTCACCTCCCCAATGGTCGAAGCGCGACTGACGTTAACCGAATAGAACGCTGTGATTGGTTGCTGGTGTTCGGTTTAACGACAATCTTGTATTATTACTCAAAATTTTAGGTACCTAAAATCGTGTGACCAACGTATTTCGCTTTCTCAATTCAAAATAATTATAAGAAGATATTTTTTTGACTATTGTGTGGAAAGTATATTTAACTACGATGATTTTAGTATATGCTACACACAAATTGAATGAAAATTGTGAATGCAGTAACCAAATGTTTCATTGCAACCGAAGGTGTGACACGATGAGAACGCGAAAAATTACCCCGTTTTTTATCGTTTCATGTGATTTTTTCGTATTATTTTTGCTTCTATTACGATAAAATTTATTTTGTATGTTGCTAAATAGATATTTTATCATCTGATTTCAAAGTTATTGTTCTAACTTATACCGTTTATGAAATATTATTGTGTGACCATCAAATTTGAGTGTAAATGAGAAGTACCCATTATAAGCTCGCATCACGTTTTGCTGCCTTAATCTAATATCACCTTTATCAAAACGTCGTAAGGTTATCTTTATTATGTTATTTTTTCCTCAATGATAAAAAAATCATGGATTTTTTTAAACATGGGAATTACAATAATCGCAATTTAAATTCTAATAAGTACTTCAAAAATAAATAGCCTCCTATGTAGGAGTATATTAACGAATAAATTGAAGAAGATTTTAATAGGTAGGTAAATAAACGTTATTGGTTTCTAAATCAAATCACCCTGTATAGTAATAATGTGGGATACTTGGTAATAAATAATAGATTTCGCCCTTCAACAAGTAATATGGTTTGGAAGCCGGTCATCTCTGCATTATTGAAACCAAAGTTACTAACGTTAATGTTTGCTCGTACGAGTTCTAAGGGCTAGCCCCATTACTTCAGAACTAATTTCAAAGATACACCTCGTAGATTTTGATCAATATTACCTTTTCCAAAAGTTATTCTTATTATCCAATTTAATATTATGAAATTGAAAATAATATAGATCGTTTCATCCACGAAGACGCGCCCCACCATTCTTCCGCTAATGTTTGAGTGTTATCACACTACAATAATGATGCTCGGATTGCTCGGATCAAACTCCCCGCACCTCGTGTTCCCTCGACCAAAAATTGGAGAGGCGCGTCTTCGTTGATGAAACGATCTATATTTACTTCTTACTCTTTCTTGCTATTTGTATAAATCACAAAGTAAATAACTCAAACTTTACTCGGAGATCGTGAAAGAGGCCCTAAGGCCCAGAACAGACGGTGAAACGCAACTGCAACGAAACTGCAACTTTCTGATGATTCTGATGAATGAAACTGAAACTTTCAAACTGGTCGCGTCATGTGTGGTCTCTCAACGGACGCTATAACTTAGATGCAACTCAAAAGTAACTAGCAGTTGCAGTTTCGTTGCAGTTGCGTTTCACCGTCTGTTCTGGGCCTAAGTGTCATAGCGTCGCTTCATCCCAGCGCCAGGTATTGTCTCAAAGCGCTGGTAATGCAAATAAAATGAGACATTTTAAGGCTCTAGCTATTTTAAGCTTCCTTAAGAGCATTCAACGATTTGTAATATATAATTTAATTAGTCTAAACAGATAAAGATATAATTATATTTGTTTTTCAAGGCTCATTTATCGAAATTCACTCAGGCAAAGCCGTGTGCAAAAGCTAGGACATTATACTACCCAGTAATAATACTCAAAGGAACCCTAAACACATTTCGCTAAGAAAGCAACGGAACCCACTCAACCGAATTGACGTGTAATTAATATAACTAAAACGGGTCAGCGGCTAATGTCAGTCAGAACACCCCCGCCCTTCGTAGAATGCCTGTCTTAGGCCCGTTTTCCACTAAAGCGGAGCGGAGCGGAGACGAGAGATGCGCGGCGAAGCTGGCAGTCTATTTACAATAAAGCGGAGAAGAGCGGAGACGAGACGAGCTGTGCGTAGCTGTCAGCTGTCAGTCTCATCGTCATCATTTCAGCCACAGGACATTCACTGCTGAACATAGGTCTCCCCCAATGACTTTCACATCGCACGGTTGGTAGCGGCCTGCATCCAGCGCCTTCCGGCTACCTTTATCAGGTCGTCGGTCTACCTTATGGGTGGACGTCCCACGCTGCGTTTACCGGTACATGGCCTCCACTCCAGAACCTTGCTGCCACATCGGCAGTCAGTTCTGCGTACTAAGTATGTGCTCTGCCCATTGGCACTTCAGCAGCAGCAGCCTGTCAGTCTGCTGTCTATGAAACACCGCACGGCTCCGCACCGCATTGCTCCGTTCCAAGCCGACGCTGTCAAATTCTATAGAAAAATTAGTCCACCCAACACTTCTCTCTTCTCCGCGCGATCCATTTCCACAGAAGCGAAGCGGAGAGGAGATGTGGACTATCTACAGATGAAACGCGAATGAATTGGATACATTACAAATATGCGCTATCGTGGCCCTGATTGGTTATTCAAAACTCTTCTCCGCTCTTCTCGCTCCGCCATGGTGGAAACCGGGCTTTAACCTCCATTTAGTGTGTGAAATTATTAATGTTGACAGGCATTCAGGCTGTCGTGTAACGTTTTGAATGACGTCATTGTTGGACTCAGATTTTCAGGATTAGTTGTCAACTTGCGGTTTCAGGCTATTACAATCAAGTTCAAACGCGCTTGGTTCCATTTTGAATGAAAAGTCTTTCGCAAGCAGGGCTTTCACTCAACTTTCCCCCGGGACCAACTTGACCTTCAGTGGTTGGGTTTTTATTGGCTTTTAAGCTGTAGATCCTGGCTACACAAGAGTTGCAGCGGTGGGCACGAGAGGTGAGAATAGTCCCATAAGCAGAGCTTTCAATTTTATCACACTGGGAATTTCTAGTTCTTCTCAGGGGGCTAATATTCGGGTTAGTTTTAATTTCTAAAGCACTTTACGGAGCGACGTTTTTGGGATCACAACCTCAGAGGTCGTTGATTTTTCTCTCAAGAGTAATGTGTCAAATCAATCCATTGTTATTAATAAGTAATTTTGTAGTAGAGTAGATTCTTCTTGTGCATTTTCTTGTGTAATAGAATTTGTAAGAAAACTCCTCCGAAACGGCTTGACCGATTCTTATGAATGTTGTTTTTAGTCATTTATATTTCGTCGGTCTGAAAAAAGGATATAAAACTATTTACTAACGTTAGCTGGGTCAGCTAAATTTTTTTGGTTTCCAAGTCACATTCGCTGAGCTGCCAGGCTAGGATGCAGACTGTGATAAAATCTTATCGAATATTTTGGACGACAAATGTATGGGCTTATCGCGTAAGATCGATAAAATGGCGTGATAAACACTTATAGCGGGGCGCATCCTAGGTCTACTGGTCATGGTTTTTTTTCTTTTTATGCTAGACAAGGCAGGTATTTGACCGCAATCGCACCTGGTGTTAAGTGAGATGCAGTCTATTATTATTATTATTATTATGAGCTAGTCAATTTCCAGGCCTCTTTACCGTCTCATTCAAATCGTACGAATCGCGCAAGCGCTGTAGTACGTGAATTTACCTTTATCTTTTTCATCATTAGGAACAACACGAATATCTCCGTTAGAGGCACTGTTACGACCTTCGATAATGTAAACTTGAATTTCGGGAACACAATCTTCTCTTCGTTAACATGGTACGTCTCTGAAACGCGTATTTATAACCACATCCCAAGTTTTGTTACTCGTTTAATATTATGAGTACCTGAATGAATATTTTAAATGTAGATAGACAAAGTTACAAAATGTGACTAATTTCTAAATCGTTTTACTCTGGTATTCTTTGTATTTGCTCACGCTCTCTGAAGCGATTTTTAAATAGATGATCTAATTTATGATTTAATTATACTTAATTGATTATTATTTGTACGTTATTTAAGAGCGTGAAGAGAATCTATTACGATTTTCAATCTTTAAGAGCCTTTTTTTTTCTTATTTATATTTCCAATCGATTTTTTTTAAGTACAGTCAACAGCACATCAACGTAAACACTGTGGTATCTTACGTAGTTGCGATAGGGGCGACTTTGCAACGAAAATGTATAGCTTGATGTGCTGTTGACTGTACATATGATTATTAATTTATTGATGTAATAAATTTGACTAATGATGTTACTATTTTATTTATTTTTGCTGATTAATTAATTATAAACAAAATATTAGAAAAAATATCAGTTACAGTTATTATGAAACTACACGAACACGTTACATAAAGAATTTTCATAATTACGAAGCTAAATATTATTCTCTGATACTTATAACTTAATGATCACGATCATTCATTTATTCATTATTTTATTGGCTATAACTTTCGCGAATCTCAGACATACATTATCGTTTAACATCGATCATAAAGTAGGCGTCATCATAGTCTGGGAGTTACAGAGTAGAGAGATTATTATTCACTTATTGTTGTTTCTTTAAATGTGCGGTTTCAATTGTACCATTAAAATTAAAAAAAAAATACCAAAACATACTATTTTTGTTTATAAAAGAAGATTAACTTAAGTTCCAAACATTTATTTATTTATCTCTTTTAACTCACTTACTTATACTACAACATAGACATTTCCTTTTTTCCTTTGCTTTGAAAATGAGGCTTACAATATGAGTTTCTTGTGCTGATGCTTCTCAAGCCCATTAAACTGTTCCAAAGCAGTGGTAGAGTTGAAAAACACTCTTTTTAAAAAACTGTTGCAATTAAAAAATACTTTATAGCCTGTTCTTTGGCAATCTGCACTCCACTTCAAGGTGACTGTAAATTGGTGGCTAACTCATCCTTTCTGGAAACCCTTAGAAAAACATATTAGCCTGATAATAGACTAAAAAGAAATAAAAGGTAAAAAAAACAAGACAGCCTTAGAGATACGGGCCCTCGAATGTTCCTAAGTAATTAGAAAAGGGCGAGTACGAGATAGACCGGCAAACAAAATGTGCAGACGATTTGTCATTACTCCAATCAAACACTGGCTATGTTTGTCAAGACTTTATCAACTTTATCACTGAAATAAAGCATAAAATGGAATAGCAAAAGCAATATAAATGTGTTGGTTTTGTTATTCCAATTTATGGTTTACTAGCTTTCCGCCCGCGGCTTCCCCGCGTGGAATTTTGTCTGTCACAGAAAAACTTAGGGGGCGTCCATTAATTACGTGAGACTTTTAGGGGGGGAGGGGGTCCAGAAAAACCTCACTTAATCTCACATGGGGGAGAAGGGGGGTGTCGAGAAATTAATATCACGTAATTTTTTTCCACAACAGACAGAGTAAATCCTCCGTCTGCATTTGTGAACACAGGCCCAGTTTTTAGATCCGCAGTTTGCTACCAATGCTTAAATATTAACTAAATGTAAACTAATAGTTAAAAATTGTACTAAAAGTAAAAAACTGGACCTAAATTATTTTGTTTTATTATTTCAGTTATTTTTTTACGCAGGTCGGGTTTTTTTATAAAATCTAATATTTTCGAAGCATGGATTATCTCATTTACATTGCAAATAGGCATTTTGGAAAATCTAACGTGAGATTAGGGGGTGGACGCCCTCCGTCTGGCAAAATCTCATGAAATCTCACCAGGGGGGCGGAGGGGTTAAAAAATAGCCAAAATTGTCTCACGTAATTAATGGACGCCCCCTTATCGCGCGCGTCCCTGTTTCAAAAACCGGAATAAAAACTATCCTGTGTCCTTTCCCGGGACTCAAACTATCTCTATTCCTTTCATCAATATTGATTCAGTGTTTTAGGCGTGAAAGCGACACAGACGGACAGAGTTATTTTCGCATTTATAATATTAGTAGGGAAGTAGGTATAGGAAGATGTTTGTTCCTTTGAACTGCTTTTTCTTTTCTTTCTTTTTGTATAATAGTTCCCTTTTTTTAACATTTTTTATTAGGTACTGCTCCACCCATATTGGCTGTAGGAGTTCTTCCCTATAACAATCAGTTTATGTGTCACAAAATTATCCTTAGGTACTTTTAACTCCTGCATGTTTAGTATCAGAAAATTCACGCTATTTTTTCATCTTTAATATCTCCACTACCCTACAAAAAGGACGGGGGAACGGTACAAAGACGTATTTTCAGAAAATTCTTCACCCGCGACAAACCGTAAGAACCTTCCACAAAACACGAGATATCAATCGGACCAAAATCGCTTTCTTCAAAGAATTTTGCGGAAGATAAAATACGATAAAACCCTCCGCTGGATTCTTTTGAAAACGAAACTAACCAATTTTCAGTAGTGGATTCTTGGATTCGTATGAATGCAGAAAAACACCTGAGATCTTATACAGGGTGTCCCAAAAAGTAGTGTCAACCCGAAGCTCAGAGGTAGAGCATCACTGGGGCTACCCAAATCACCGTGACTTTTGATAGTTTTCGAGTTATGATTTTTTTTACAACACAGAGGATTTTAGTTTACATTCGTGTTATGGATGTACTCGTAAATACTTCTGAATCAGCTAGGCCTAGTATTCATCTAATAATAATAAAAAAATCAGGCATGTAACTTGACTATTCGCGCCACAGTGATCAAAAATGTGCCTAAGCACAGAAATTTAAAACAAACATAACTCGAAAACTATCAAAAATCAGGGTGATTTGGATAGCCCTAGTGATGCTCTACCTGTGGGCTTCGGCTTGACACTACTTTTTGGGACACCCTGTATTTTATTTCTCTTTGTGTGTTTAAAGGTAGAAAAATATTATTGTGGGAAGAAATGCGATGTCTTCCCCGATTATAGTTGCTGTCTTAGAAATAAACGTAGCGTAGGACGCCACCTACTCAGTGAACCGACACTACCGACAGTCTTAAGAACTGGATTAAAAAAGTGGGTCTATTGTGCTTTGCAGCACTCCTACTTATTTATTTGGCAAATACAGTTGCAATTTGTAATAAGCTAAGTAACAACGTTAAAACATTTAATTTTCTAAAATTTTAGCGAACGAAGTTATAATATTTTTTCAGTAGACTGACATTGGCTGAAATGAAAATGATGATGATGACCAACGACACTTCTATTACAGATTTTAATTGCTGGTTTTATTCTACGCTGTATCGATCATTTTTGAGCTAGAACAATAACTTTAAGCAAAAGAGATCAAAGGACCTCATAAACGCAGGAAGGCCCTGGATGCAGGCCGCTACCAACCGGTCATTTTGGAAATAATTTGGAGAGGCCTATGTTCAGCAGTGGACGTCTATATTATGGCTGAACTGAAATGATGATGATGATAAGAGATCAGAATGCTTAAGCATAAGGTGCATAGATCTAACTAACTAAATATGAACCGTTTACCATATGATATAAAGTCCTAAATCGCTTATTATTTAACTTTCTCTGCACTCTTGTTTAAGTTCTGCCTAATTTGTCGGTACTCCGGCGAAGCTCGGAAGTGTTCGACACAAACTTTGAGCTTGGTTTAAGTCAAATATGGCGCTTAGTTCGGATTTCTGTCCGCTTTCGGGAACGAAAAGTTTGGCGCACGATTGTAGAGATTGTCGAAACCCGTCGTATTAAACGACAAATGCCGTAGAGATAAGTAGTATACTGTATACCCACCCTGTATACTGTATACCTATAAATCACCCTCATGTTCTACGATTTTGCTTAGTTTAGGAGATAGAGTTAATTTTGTGATTTATCCTTAACTATCAACTATGGTTGGTTTTTAATTTTTATCTCACCCTGGCGAGCACTTGTAGTTTGTTTTTACTTACTTACGCTAGAGAAGCTTCCGAAGTGGAACCGTTATCTTACCAAAATATTTTCATGAAGAAAAATATGCAAAGTATCACTCTAGACTGCATCTCTCCTAAGACCAGGTGCGTGCCTGCCTTGTTATGCATTAAAAAAATGTGGCCTAGAGAAGACCATAATTAGATCTCATATAGAGCCACGCTTCTAATTCTACACACCACATCTTTACAAATTGGTCAAAATCGTAGAAAACACAGAACCGATTATTGTGGAAATCCATGGAGGAGGCCTTCTTTATTCACAATAAACAGTTTTTTTTAAACTAGAGCAAACTTAACTAAACAAAAAAAAATAACTTTGTCCATCTATAGACGAGATTTGGTTGAAACTAACTAAATTACAGGATAAACTTATGTGGCATTTAAATTAAAAAAAGTAAGTAAATACTTACATCTAATTAAACCCTTTGCCGAAAAAAAACTATAAGCTATAGATAATCCGAAAAGCTATAATCGGTAATTGATTTCTTGAACTATTTCTACAAGAAGTTGTGTTGCTTTCAGTTAAAATTGAACAACAAATCCGCGATTCTTAGCATAGTATCGCTAATTTAATTTACAAGCAACCCAATTAATAGGAATTAATAACACGTGAGTTATAATTATCGAATATCCAACATTTTGACTGTTAAATGGGACATAATCACGAAATAAAAAACTGTAACATGTTATACGAATGAAAAGTTTTGTTACATCCTTTTTAATTATGACATAAACATTAAACATTTCTAATGAACAAATGCAATAAATGTTATGAATTTGAAAGCATTGATAAATACAACAACGCAAAGGAGCAATAGAGAGAGGGGAACTATTTATAGACGAATCTATAAGGGTTCCGTTTTTTTCCATTTGGCTACGAAACAATAAAAAGAAAGAAAGAAAAATACAAGCAACCCCATAATACGAAAATTCCTGGAAAATAAACGTAAGGGGAATAAGCTAAAAAAATAGGTATTCTATCACAAATAGCTAAATCTAGCCCAAATACACGCTATCCCGAATCACTATTAAGGCCGGGTAGCAGAGAAAATGGCGAAAATGAGGTTTTCATTTTTCATTTTTGAGGTACTAAACAGTAAAATTAAAGGCTAAGATTTTTATTGGGCATAGTTGAGGATATTTTCTAGGGCTATTAACGGATGGAAACACGATTTGATGAAGTTGACTCGATAGAATAAATTCCCAAAGTTACCTCTATTCGTTTTCTAATTATGGTTTTATTTTTAAAATAAGCGATTTGAGATTCTAAATCTTTTACTAAACTAAAGTTCAGAAATAACTTGAGGGCTTTTAACGGATGGAATTTTTATATTGCGTCTTATTTAGTTACTATGTTAAAAAATGTGGAAAAAATCGTCCATGACGGCTTGGACAATCTCAATCAGTCGCGCGGTGGCGCTTACGGAGGACGGACGCGTGTCAGTTTTTTGGACGTGACAGTTCGCGATTTGTCAATATTTTTGACAATGATGACTTTGATGAGTCACAGTATAATAATATCAGTGTTACTGGAGAAAGCTAAAATATTTGATAATTAAGAATTATCAATTTTGTCTAGCTATTGAAATTTAAATCGTTCGCATCCTTTTAAACGAAGACTCTACTCATGATACATAGTAAATTCCTTAAATATAAGACAAAACCAATGAGTTAAAATTACATATTAATAGTACCTACATACAATCGTCTTACACTTATTAGAAGAGCACACTGATACAAATAAATAATAAAAAATTAGGTCAGAGGGTCAAATATAGGGGCAGCTGCACGTCACTGAAAGACGATTCTGTTTACTCGGCATCTGGGCTGGAGAACATGAACCCTTGTTTACAGATGCAGATGTAAATGGAGTTATAACTGGACAAATTTTACATGAAATGTTTAACAGAAATCAGTTAAAAGACACATACATGGAATACCAATAAGGTTGCGGAGGGAAAGCTACCTATTATAAACTAGCGGCCGCCCGCGACTTCGTTCGCGTGGACCTCGTTTTACCCCCGTTAGATATCATGTTGATAGATGGCGTTTCACGGCTTCCCCCGAATGAATATTTACGAACGTCATACAGTAGTTTGTCCAGCGCTGTAGATTTTAACCAATGACAATAGGTAGAGTTCGCTTTTTAGACACGTCTTATTTATTTATTGAAATTTATTTGTCACATATCGTCATAAGTTAGCCTATAATTATGTTAATCTGGGTTATAAACAATAATACTATAAAGTTTCAACAAAATCCGTACAGTAATTTTTGCGTGAAAGAGTAACAAACATCCAGACATCATGACATCCAGACATCCGAACTTTCGCCTTTATAATATTATAGTAGGATAGGATATTCACAATCCAAACTAATATTTACTATTTAGCATTTACTTACAGTAAATATATTAGTTTGGTTTTCACAATCGAACGGGTGCGAATCGACCCCTTTGAGAACTAGTAATCGCATACTACTAGTTCAAAAAAGAGTCGATTCGCACGCGATTTTAATACTTCTAATACATCCGGGCGAAACGCCTACTAAAAAAAAATTATTATTGAAAGGGGACGTTTCGCATATTCGTGCGAAGGAAAATCGTGCGAAACTACTACTAACCCAATAGGGGGTAATAGGATGTGTTGGTAAAATATGATCAGTTAAAAAAATAACACCTTATATAAAAACCGAAAAATTCTTATTCTTATATTATTCTAATTATGTAAGAGCATAATTATTAAAGTCGAAGTCAAACATTATTTATTTGTGTGGACCTATATTAACGAGAGATTACAAGGCGTCAAATATTTCAAGAAAAAAATTAAAAACTATTATAAAGCTAAATTTTGCTCTCATGGAGCCTTTACCTACTCTGACAAATCAAGACTTAAAGAAGAAACTAATAATAAAACTATTTAACTGTCCTGCAATGAAAAGCTTGATTGGGTACAACACCTCAAGTTATTTTAGAACTTGATTTCATTAAGGGACTCTGAATATCAAATCGCTTAGGTAGCTAAAGTCAAACGATTCTGAAATGTCAAGTGGTATAAAGTTGGGACTAATAAATAACCCATTAAGATAGTAGCGCCCTCCTGTCAATGACATACCTGGAACGATAGAGTATTGGACAACTAATAAAAATGCTTAGTCCTAAATGACTGACGGATATCGTAGAGACCTGAAAGTTGGAAGGTGTGTTCTTTGTATGACGTAGGCATCCGATTTTCCGAAATGGGGTCAAGAAATGAAGGGGGTGAAATAAGGGGGCAAAGTTTGTATGGGACAGTGATTATTTGGTTCAATCTACTTGAAATTTTGCTTAACAATTCCTTAATATTATAATTTATGACAAACGTGTAAAAGGGGTAGAAAGTTATTTTGGGAGTCTTACTGCTTTTGATTTAATTACTTTTTATTTTTACAAGTGTTTGAAAACTCCATGTCAGATTGCAATCAATGTCAAGTGAAATCTCAAATTGAAATGTCTCAATTTCAATGAGGAGGCTCTGCATGTATTCCTAGAATTCCCCTAACACCGTCAAATTACCCTTTCGAATTCAAGACAGTGCAGTTTCCCATCAAAATCTGCTTCGTAATGACTATAAACAAAGCTCAAAGTCAAACTCTAGTGACCTCTGCATAAACTCCCATGAGTGCTCAGAGCGGGTGCCTGCGGCAGGTAACCGCGTGTGATGCTCATAGTGATTTTCAATACAGAGCCCCGTACATACGTTATACATAAATTATGGAAAGAAAACACCCAGACCAATAAAAAAAAATATGTATGCAATTTTAGTATGATATTTTTATTTATTAATAAACCAAAAGACTGAACAAAATTGATGCGTGTACTGATTAATGTAATTAACCACATGCAAAGTTTCGTGAATTGCAACAACTATAATTTATTATCCAAGATCTAAATAATCGCTACTAAGAGTAACTGATCATAAAATGTTTTTCCAATCGCTCAAGCTCCCGAGGACCTAACGATAGGTCGGGTGACGTAATCTTGAAAATTCCGGAAGGTCGGGTGACGCCACGCCTCTTTGAACCGTGTTTACTTTGGCAGTTATATTTTATATTTATTCGATTCTAAAATATATTCCCAAAAATTCTGAAAGTTGTTTTAATTTGTATCACTTGGATATGATTTGTATTAGAAAGTGCTGTGAGTGTGACGCTTGAACGGAAGGAAGTCAACCTAACCTAACCAACTGGTATTTCTATACTGTGTAGCCGCGAGAGCTCTTTGGCGCGCTGTCTTCGGCGAAGTATTGCGCGCGCAGATTTTGACAGCGCGAAATACCTACTTTAGCAGAAATACCAAGCCTTAAGAGTAGGCGCACACCGTTGATTTTTCGTCGGCCGATAGTTGTGCCCGATTTTAAATTGTATGAAGAATCGGCCAAATCGAATCGGCGTAGTGTGCGCACTCCCATACATGCCCATACTGATCAACTGCCCGACTAAACTATCGGCCGACGAAAAATTAACGGTGTGCGCCTACTCTAAACCAGCACAGTCAAAAATTGACTAACTTACCCTACTAATCACTGTTTCAGTTGTGTTGGCCTTCAAATCAAACTTTCAATTTCTAATGCCTTTCTAGCTTGTAATGCATCATCATCATCGTAAATATTAGGGTATTATTAAATTACTGTTGTACAGAGAATTAATGAGAACGAAATTTTTAGTAAACATTACTTGCAGTTTTGGAATGATATTTAAAATTTTAAGGCCTTGTGAACGATGAAACTTAATAATTCTAACAGCAACTCTAACTAAATAAAAGACCTAACCAAATAAAAAAACCATGAGATATTAAACTTTTAAGGTGGTCCGACGACATCATAAAGGTAGCAGGAAAGCGCTGGACGCAGGCCGCTACCAACCGGGTAACATGGAAAGCATTGGGGGAAGCCTATGTTCAGCAGTGGACGTCCTATGGCTGAGATGATGATGATGAGATATTAAACTTTTAGAAAAAAACCTAAATAATGTTCAGTCAATAGCTCATCAGACTGTATACTTTCTTGTAACAAAGCAGCACAATATACTATAAATGTGTACCAACGATAATCAAGTTTTGAGGGATCCAGTAATGTATAATCCAGCAAAGCTGGACTGTTGTGTGAGCACACATTGTATGTTTGAAATACAAATTACAAATTCGAACGTGTAGGTTTTTTTCAGGACGGAATATTATTCGTGTGAACTTTAATATTAAAACACATACCCTTTTGAACGTCCGTGGGCCATTTTTTTTACCGTAAACCGTCAGTGGCACTACAGTGCCCACAACTCGAAGCGTTCGGGATTTTGATCTAAAAACGGGATGTCTCCTTGGAAACAAATCCTTAAATTTAAAATAAGACGCCCATTGCTAAGTGCTAGGTTTTCAGTTACAAGAATTTCAAATAATTGAATCTTAGGTCATTGAACGATGTCAAAGCTTGAACTTCCGAAGTATCTAAACAAATTGACAACTTCATCTATAACAAACAAACTGGTTATAACATTTTATTTATCATCTTTTAAGTAATTACGTTAGACGTTAAAAGATGCGGAACTTTTATCAAATCGTCCATAATTTCTATTAGCTTGTGATTGACAGGATGCCAACCTTTCAAAGTATTATTTTTTTTACTTGGAAAAGTTTAAGGTTTCCAAAAATAATTTTCGCTTAATGAACGAACACGTGTAAAACAGCCGTGCCTACGTAACTCAATTTTCCAAGAAATAAAACACCAATTAAAATACAAACTTTTTTCGAGATAAAAATCTTCAGACATTTGCCTCTTCTTTATCATTGTTTACATTGTTTTTGCCTTTTTAGGGTTGTTATCCTTTTTGTTAGCATCGGTCGTTGCCACCGTATTTTGAACTTCCCATTTAGGTGAAATGAAGTACAAAGAAATAAAAAATACCGTTCTTCAAACTGTGGGTTCCTTCACTTTTACTTTCGTCTATATCAATAGAACAGTTATTGTTTGCTTGTGTTACTTCTACAGCTTTTACCCATTATCTTATAAACATTTTCATTTTCTTGGTTTTGGTACTTTAATTTATGAGTATTTCGCTATTCAAGACTATTCTCATCTCTCATTCCCACCGCTGCAACTCCTGTGTAGCCAGGATCTACAGCTTGACCGCCAACAAAAACCCAACCAGTGAAGGTCAAGTTTTTCCCAGGGGAAAGTTAAACTAACCTTATACCCCCATTAAAATAATCGCTTATTTCGCTACCACATTTTTCATGAATGAATCTAGTAACGTCTGAGATACCCTATTTATCTGAACTTTATTTTTGTATTATCTACGTTACCATTAACTTTTATGTCTACGATATGCACTATGCCGTTTACTTTCCCGTTGTCCATTCTTATATCGATAGTGTTTTGTTTTCAATTCCCTTCCAATTTCAAATCGTACATAACAACTTAATTCATGCCCTTTTCACTCTCACTTTTGTCATCATCAATATTGAGGTCATTCGATATGTTCGTCATATTATTATCGTCATCACCAATGACACTGCATTCTTCATATTTAGTGTATTGTATACGTTGAAATCTTTGCCCTCAATGTCATGATCATCATCGATTGAATATCAAGACTAATACGTCAATAAGATTGTAGTTTCTCTACTGACGGACCACTCGGCCGAGTGCGTTCACCTGTTTGACCTGTTGTGGTACTTCTGGTGCGAGATACAAAGTCGATAGCAAATTGTTTGCAGAGATCGATGTGATTGTAAGGTTTTAAACTTGTTTATCGAGTTGAGACCCGATTTATTTTTTCCGTCTATTTTGTTGTTTAAAGTTAACTTAGCAATAATTATGATACTTTCACATGAGATTGCTTTTTTAATTGAATTTGTATTTTACTGTTGAGATAGCCACAAAAAATAAAAATTCAACTTGAAAAATAAATTAATGAATTTAATAATTCCGTCTAAAGTTTGCCAAAAGCCTCTTTGAATTCATTCAACTCAAAAGTGGTAGGAGAAACATCCGAGGTCGCGACCAGTGGTACCACGCTGCGCCGGCGCACGAAAGAGACAAGCGAACGTCGCAGACCGTGGCATTCACCATTGCTATCTCCGCGAGAAAACTCGTCGCGCAAAAAAAAAATACTAGAAATTTTTGACATCGAAAGCAGCATACGACCTCCTTGCCGGGAGTTGACAGTGACACTGGCCGTGTGTAAAAATGTGTTTCTAATCTGTGCTTCTTGTGTTCTAAATTCGAATTTGAATTTGAATCCTAGTGTTGTGGTGTTGTGCTCTAACTAAAGTAAAAGGTGCTAAAACTTTTAACGGATTTCTCTTTACGGATTTTTTCGGTGAGAGTTTTATCAGCATGGATTTATTCGAGGCTCGTACCATGTAAGTAATTTATGTCTTTATTAACATACATCCAGGAATTTTCCGGATCGTTATGACTTGTCATGTGTCAACAGACTGTCGTCTAATTGACATCAACCAATTAATTTGACAGCTTATTATCAATCGCCACGAATTCTTCAACAAAAACTTATTTGAATACTGATTTCCATTTGTGTATATTTGCTTTGTTAAACTAATATTCATACGGAAATTAATCACTTTGCGTGATGACATTACTTGCTTTCGCGTTTCCAGCAATATCATTAAAATTTTAATGAAAAAGTTGATCATTTCTTTTCATTAAATTCTTGTCAGTAAGAACTCATATCGCGAGCTTTACACTGCATTGCTTATTTATGTCATCTCAGCCTTGTGACGTCACGAAATTCACTTTAACCCATATATGCCCAGAGGCACGAAAACGACCCAATGGTACATGTTCTCTTGCGATGACAATTACAAAAAAACTGTACGTTTGTTTTCTGTTTTAGCGCTATAAATATAATGTTAAAAGAACTACCTAATCAAATATAACAGTTACTAAGTTCGTTCGCCGCCACTTTTTTTAGAATTTGAAATTTAATTTCACTGATTTTTTTGTTATTGAAATTAGTGCACCCAGTCTTACAAAAATGTAAATATTATTTTATGTATTCTGTTTTAAACGATTATTGCGATTGAAATATTGAAATGAATATATTTCCAAGGTAAATAACTAAGAAGTGTTATGAAAATATAAATATGTGCTTTGTTATTTTTTGCAAAAGTTCTGTTGGTCGAAAACGACCGCGTGGGCATATATGAGACCAGAATGTAGATTTTCATAGTATAAAGTATTTCAAATAAAAGTCGTGTTTATTATATAATTAGTTTATAATTTCATCAAATTATAGCAAATAGTGTAAAATTATGTTATTTGGTTAATTTAGGACCTTGAATAATTACACAGTTAGTACAATTTATTCACGAAATTCTGCAAAACACTTGTTTGTTTTTGCATAAAGAACAATTCCTACGATTTTGACTGGTGAGGATCAAATGCTCAACACCATACAGCCTTTTAGAGGTATATTAGAGGGCACTGGGCGTGTTGAAGGTCCAGGCTGAGTTCGAGGAGATCCATTTGTAAGAAGCGAATTTCTAGTAATTTACCTTCGAAACTTCAAAGTGTCTACAGATGCTCCAAGGGATCTCGCTATTATGGCAAAGTTATTGATGGGAAGGAAAAAAATGGTTCTAATGTTTTTGACATGGTTGATTGATGTCACCGTCAATAATAACTCTGGAGTTGCTAGAAATTTGCTTCCAAAATATAGATCTCCTTGAACTCAGTCTACCTTCAACACGCCCAGTGCCATCTAATATACCACAAAATGTAAGGCGATATGGTGCTGAGCATTTGATTGATCCTCACCGGTCAGATTCGTAAAAATTGTGCAGTATGCTAATACATAACTGTGAAGAAATGCAGCAAGTGTAGTGTAAATCTCCATGACAAATGTTTTGCGGCCTAAATTGTATACTAATTACTAACTATATTATTATTCAAGTTCCTAAATAAACCAAATATGATTATTATACACTATTTGCTATATTCTGTTCAAATTTGTAAACTAATGATATAATAAACACGACTGTTATTTGAAAATACTTTATACTATGAACACCTACATTCTAGTCTCATATACGCCCAGGCGGTCGTTTTCGACCGACAGAAAAAAAAATAGTTCCAAATCCTGAAATTCAAAAACTCATCTTGGTTCATGATTATGGGCCTATATAGAGTAAATATGCCAAGATACATAAAAATCTGGGACCTAAATAGTTCTGGGCATATATGGGTTAATTTTGCCAACTATTTCCAAATCTGACTTTGTATAGCTCTAATAAGGTAACAAGTCATAATGGAGCTTTATAATTATCTCTAAAGTAGGTTAATGACTCCGCAATTTTGCAGAACTAAAGCCTACTTTTCACTACAATCAATTTGTATTTTATATTCATAGTCATAATTAACCCATTTAGCCCTACCGTACCCTATGTGGTACGGTATCTTTTTGAAAATATTTCGAAGTACCAAACTGTTATTAATTTGTAAAAATGATTGTGACAGTAAGCTTAAAGTGATTATTTTACATAAAAATATTTAAAAATATGTTTTAACAAGTGGTTTTGAATATTTATGAAATTCCTCGACAGAAAACAAAAAATATATTTACAATCTATTTAAGAAGGTATAATTTCTTATTATTCATGGTAAATTATGTTATTTATCAATTTTATTTAAAAAATAGAGTACAATAGATATCATGACTACAAAAAAATATTATTGAGATTATTTTTATACGGTTTATTCCAGTCTAAAATAAGTGTACCGTATAAGGTACAGTAGGTCTATACATGAGCAAATCGTGCGAAAAAATATAATTTAATTTTTATTATTTTTATTTGTTTGAGGCAATTGATACTTCACCTTATTGCCACAAATCATGAAAAAATTGATAATTTCAGCAAACATAAAGCAATTTTGGTATTTTTCTACTGCTGTCTTGTCAGATGACCGCTAATGATGATCAGACTGACGAATATTTAGGCGATAAAGATAGTGTCAATGTAAATAATAATCCTCAGAGTTTTCTTCGATGGATTTGCTAAATTTACATGGTCGTGTTGCTAAATGCGATTATGGATAGCACTAAACGTAACAAATCAGAAGAAGCCAGGTCTTCTTCAGCTATCCTCACTAACTTCGGAGAATGTAGGAAAAAAGAACCAAATGTGGTTAGTATCACAGAAAACGTCTTACAAGATATGCCATGTGTGATACTAGTGATTATATGATTTTATTTTTATTATACATCATACAAAAATAAATAAAAATCTTATTTGAACAACAACTATGTTTTGCTTGCTTATAGACCTACTGTACCCTATATGGTACGGGCTCCCCACGGCCCCCTATTTATGGATTATTTTTTTAAATATTTTTTTCATGATTATTAGGCTTCCCTTTGTAAGTTTTTGTTGAAAAATCAATTTTTATTTACAAAAATAATTATCGGTCCAAATGGGTTAAATCAAATCAAATAAAACATCGAATGCTGTATTTATCGACCGTTAAGGAATTGCAATGAAGATTACACGTTTTCTAAAACTATTACACATAAATGGGTGTTTTAATTCAGTGATAGTATGTCACGTTGGTCGGCGGCCCAAATGCATGGAAATGGCTGTCTAGTGGCTTGTTTGGTAGCTGGTTTGAGTTAAGATGATACAAACGACTAGACAGACTATCCTAGATTTAAAGGTTAATTTAAGTGCTAGAATGTGGTATGCGAAATGATTGTTTAATTTTTTTTATCCACAACAAGGAAGCTCTTGGCCTGTATCTCACCTGATGGTAAGTGATTACTTAATTCAAGTAATTTAGCTAACTGAAGTCTTATATGGGTTGGTCTAAATATTGTCATTCAAACAATTAAAAACCCTAATCTATGCTTGAAATTGAATCTAGGTTTGATATTCGATCAATGTGTATCTTATTTATAGTATCTGCTCGCAGTATTGACAAACTGAACAATCTTCTCTTCTACAAATCTAGCATTAATTTCAAGTTCTTTATTATAGTGTTACCCAAATTAGAGCTAACATAGTTGTGTAACTATGAGCCCATCGAGAAGTAGAGTAGTGTGACCAGATACTTTTTGGGGTTTTCTTCTGATAATGCCTAATTTTCTTGCCAAATGTTCGACGTAATCAAACTGGCATGACATCATGCACCCTACAAACAAGGAGAAATTGTGCCCCAGACTTGGTTGACCTTATGCAAATCGTAGGTAGTTTTGGGCAAGACTCCAAATTGCCAACACTCGTACCTACTTGGCACGAAGTTCCTCGAGTCATCTACATATGTAAATACATATTTAAATGCAAGAATACCGTTTCCTGTGTCTCTGGAGATTGACAGTGATTTCTTAATCTTCTGTCTAGTTCTTACAGTAGAATGAAAGAAATAAAGAAGAAATGTTTATTCAGTATCATCGACAACACTTAACGAATGAATGAATGCATACTTCCAGGCACTTATTCATATTATTATGATTCTTTCCTTCGGTAATCATATTCTAAATCTCTCCACATACAACTACAACCATAATTTCTTCATTCCTCTAACTTCGGAAATTTAATTTGTCACGTATGTTACTTTGGATGGACAAACTTGGCCTTCACTGGTTGGGTTTTCATTGGCGGTCAAGCTGTAGATCCTGGTTACACAGGAGTTGCAGCGGTAGTAACGAGAGGTGGGAATAGTCTGGATGCTACTTTTTGTAAGGAGTTTTTTAATATCAAGTCTTAGTTCGTAGCGACACGATTACGAAATTAGTCTGATAGCAATTTCAGGAAATAGAACTGGAATCCTGAAATATCTAAAGTAAATAAAATCGAGAGCGCCTCTTAATATTCTACTTCAGATAGGTAAATAATAGGTACTTAAGTTAGATTTCTGATATCCTGAGTGACTATTGACACAATTTATCTATTTAATTATACTCACTATCACAATGAAGAAAAACGCTTCCTTGGAAAAACATAAATTAAATACTTGAATGGATAAAATCGGTTTAATTTGAAACATTAACTTTCGATGGGTCCTTCTGTACTATTCCTACTTAATTAAAATTTTATTACGCACTTAAACTAAATTCGCTTTCCTTTTTACTTCGGTTCGTAATCACTGGACTACCTGGCAATAATTAAATACATCAAGGTTGTCCCAACACTGTGCTCTTTCAACCCAGAGGACGTAGGTTCCATTCCACCTATGTCCTTATGGATTCCATACCACCTAAGTCCTAATTTAACCTAAGAACTCCGGGTTGCTATTCATAGGATTTTAGGATGTTTCGGATTTCAAAGTACCTGATTGTCAAATGAAGTCCGTTAAAAAGAAGTGTGTTTAAGGGTTAAGCCGTCGATACGATTGAGCCATGATGCTTTTCATCTGATCAAATGATCGGCTAAGAGTACGAACTTCTCTATTTTTTCTTAAGACTTTGAGAGAATTTGAGGGCAGCTTTGGGAGGTCTGATGTTCACATATTATTATCTCCCTTTCGACAACCTCTGAAAGGTGGGAGCGCCTCTACCAAAAGACTTCTACCACATGGCCCAAAGACCTGGTGCAAATCATAAAATCTGACACAAAGGGTTGAACTTAGTTGTCACATCCCACAGTACATGATAGAGGTCAGTTTATGACCTTTGAACTCTTTTGACCTAACCTCAGACATCATTTCTGTAATCCACGTAAACTTACCGTTATGTTATGGGATTTCTTTGTACTCTACCGCTTACAAAAGAACTTTTGTCACTGACCGCTCCAATTCTCACTGAACAATAACCAACCAGCTGGCGTTAATTTCTTAATTACTCGTTTCACACTAAGTACGAGTATAGTGTTTTAATTAATGCGTCAACTTATAACAAGCTATGTTAAAGTATGTGACATATTTTAGTTAGGTACACAAATTCACTGAGGTATTTTGGACGAAAAGATGTTGCGTAGTTTCCCGAACGCTGCCCAGCCGAGTTGGATTCGACGATTAACCTCCTTTGGGGGAGGCCTATGTTCAGCAGTGGACGTCCTAAGGCTGAAATGATGATGATGATGACACAAATTCAGGGATTCTATTGGAATAAATATTAGTTTATGGGTCTTTATTTCAAATTTGGGGCAGGCCTATGTTCAGCAGTGGTCGTCCTATGGCTGAAATTATGATTTCAACTTACTCGTACCTATATGCTGTGACGTAAGAAGGGTGACCTAATTGTCGAATAGATTTCTTACATTTACCTATCCTTAGTTTTAAAATATTCTAGACAATCCTAATTTTAAAAATAATCATATTTAACAAGATGTTCAGATCATTTTGGTACGTACCAAATATTTTGCGTTCTTGGCAACTTTGTATTTTTCTTCAAAGATTTCTGATAATTCAATACTAATTTTATTCATTAATAATGATTTTTGACATTGACACGTAGGTCGTAGTAACAAGTCGAGACATCATTATCATAAATATTAATATTATTTGCATCTCATTTGAATCGAGGTGACCTTAAATATTTCCATAATGGAAAAGTTAATAATAATGTCACATATGTTTTGAATAGAGAATACATTAGAAACAACTTTCCACTTTGTTTTCCGAAGAAAGTTGGAAGGAATCTTTTCTTTGTATTTCCATTAATTAAAATATCTTTAACCTGTAGGTAATTAACAATTATTCTGCGTTTCCTGCTTTCTTTTTGCATGGTGAGAATAAATAACTTAAATGTAGAAATAAACTTTGAATTTTCTTACTAAGAATACAACAATTATTCTAAATTGTAATGTCAATTCTACTTCAGTCTATTTTCTAAAGTAGTTACTTCACCAATACAATAGTCACTGATTTGAACAACTTTTCTAAAACTTTAAAAATATGAGTGTATTTGGTCTGTAAAAGTCTTATTCCCAAATGATAGCAAAATAAATTGTATTAAGCAAAGCATATAATAACAACGACGCATAATAAAGAGATATGTCAAGCAATAAACTCATATCAAATAACAGTACATACCATTTCATTTTTATTTCTATCCTACTAAATATTTTATAAATGTGAAAGTTTGGATGTCTGGATATTTGTTACTCTTTCACGCAAGAACACGGATTGTGATGAAACTTTACATTATTATTGTTCATAGCCCAGAATAACATATAGGCTATAATTTATGTATCTGTGACTAACTAAATTTCACGCGGTTGAAGCCGCGGGAAAAAGCTGGTAAAAAGATATTATGTCAAGCAATAAACTCAGTCCAAATAACAGTAGGTACTTACATAACAAAGTATTTCAGAAGCCTCTATTCTATTTCTATTTCCAAATAATTCCAAACAACAAACAACTCCGTTAAGAAACACAATATCCCGACCGTGTAACTACCCGTCTCAATCACCAATAAAAGCTTAGGTATTCAGCTTAAAGCACTAACAAAGCTTCCTGCGAAAGCTCCGGTAACCGCGAATAGATCAATCAAGGGCTGTATCGATATTTCAGCTTTTCGATACGTCAATATAATCGATATGGGTTTATCGGTTGTCTCGATACACGGTTAGTGACAAAACGTGTACTGAAAGTGTTACTAGGCACAAATAGGTAGCTTTATGGACCCATTTGGGGTCAATTTTCAACAATTTTTTCAACGAAGTGCCACAAAACTGAAAAAGGTATGAGACGCGTAAGGTTTCCGGTGAAAAATATAGGGGAGAGTTCGGTATATTGTACCGCCGGGTAAATTGTACCACCCTCATATTTCGTAAAGTATTTATTGAATGTCTGTAATTGCAACACTCAGCGATACACAACTAAATTCAATTAATATCGGCCATGTGGTTTTTGCCGTGACAATGAACACGTGTGTTTTATTTTGAAAAGTATTTTTTCATTGTTTTCAAGTAACTTTTGACAATGCATCTTTAGTTTGTAATTTTGTTAAATTTAATCACAGGGTGATTCTAATATATTATTTAGAAGCGTAAATTAGTGTGGATTACAATTATTTGAAACATTTTTCGGTATTTATAAGCTATATTTTTTACCGATTTTTTAAAAGCACTATCACCTAGTCGGCTAAATTGTACCACATCAAGTTGTATGGAACTTTATCAAAGGATTTTGAATTTTTTTTTAGTAAATCATATTTTGAAGTTAAAATAGCGTAGTTATGTTTGACTAACAATAAATGAAAGCAAAAGACTGGCAAAGTAGATTAGGTACAAGTGTGCGTTACGATAATTGGAATTCCAAAACTTTTACTCAAAATCGTGATAACGTGTAAAACAATATCGATTGTCTATGTTATTAACTACTGTTCCTTTTCGTTACCTAATTTGTTAAGAATGTATCGTATAATATTTTGCCATAGTTTTTTTATAGGCTTGAAATTTATTGAAATCCAATTTAGTAACCCTGTGGTACAAATTATCGAACCGGTTGGCTAAATTGGACCGAAGCTCTGAACTCGTATTTTGTTGATTTGTGCTAAATATACAACAATTGTGTTGATTAATACATATGAAATATTAAGTTGAATAATTTCTCTTTAATTATATACCATGAACATTAGCAAAAACAAAATAAAACTATGTGTAAAATGGGATTGAAAAAAACTGGTCCAAATTACCGGACTCTCCCTTAATAATTATTTCTCTTGTTCCAAGTATTTATTTGGAAAACAAAAAAAATGTTTACGGCTTCTTTTTCGATACACGTGGCTTTTTATTAACCATTTCTTATAATTTATTATAGACAATTAATTTTACCTGTATACTGACGGTTTACCGTGAAGCTTCATAACTATACTCTGAATTATTACTTACTTTGGTTTCAATAAATTAATATTACCTGCAAATGTCTAACAATTTTATCTTAATAGATAATTTTATTCTTCGGTGTTGTGATGTATCTCAGGCTAGGTATACAAGTTTAAAATATACTAGCAGATTCTTATTCAGTGTTTTCTATGATAAGATGTTTGACTTTAAAGATCTTATTAAAGAAAGAGACTCATAGTCCGGTCTTCTCACCGTCTTATAAAGTATCTTGTAGGGTCTAGAAGTCTACATCTAAATATACATAACTTAATGGTGACTGACTGACTGACTGACTAACATAGTGATCTATCAACGCACATCCCAAAGCACTGGGCGGATCGGGTTGAAATTTAGCATGCAGGTAGATGTTATCACGTAGGCATCTGCTAAGAAAGGATTTTATGAAACTCCACCCCTAAGGGGGTAAAACGGGATCCACGCGTACGAAGTCGCGGGCTGCCGCTAGTCTGGAAATAAGTCTCGTCTGTTAGGTCTCCCGAAAATGCCTTAGCGAGCAGCTTTGCAGGCCTACTCTCTAATACTATTATTTAATTTCGAGTCTCTCTGTCACTGTCATCCATGTTGACATCTCGTTTTTCGTGAGAGGGATGAAAACATTCGTAAGTTCGGATAGTTCAGAACTCCCTTAAGTCCCATCTTCATCCAGCGGTCTTCGGCAACCTTACCCTTAACTTAATCGATTTCCAGTCTTTGTCTTTAACTTATTTACAGTTAAAACCTGGCTCTTTCCTTGCACAAAGGCTTAGTATTGCTATCTAGCGAGGAAATGCAGCCAGCATCCTCGCCTCTTTGCCTCGCGGACACACTTTTATTTTTGAGTAATAAAAAGTTTAAATATTATTTTTTTTATTAGAGAAGTTTGCGATAGTTTTAGAAATGTCTGTAAATAAAATTAGAAAGTTAAAACCTTTCTTTCCTTGAAAAGCGACACTTTTAATTTTAACAGCCAGTGCCCGGATATTTGCCGACATACATCGATATAAATCGATAGGTATATCACGGGCCTGTATCGTCGAAACTTTTCTCATAACGCCGGTTTGCTCGGTAAATAGGTTACTAAGCTTGCTGCAGGCTGGCGGAGGATTCAAAATTAAACTTTCAAAAAGTTCCCCCTGGAGGGACCTTCGGGGATGGAGAAAGCTCGAATTTTGACTTCAAAATTATTGTTTAACATTTTAAATGACAAAGTTTTATAGGATTTGCCCCATTTACTGGTTGATCTTTCCGGTGTACAGTGTTGTGAAGAATTTAAGTACGGATGGAGTTAGTTAGCTGATAGGTACATTGTTTAATACCCTTGTTCATATACCTACATACTCGTATAATTCACATTATGTCAAAATGTAAAACGAATCAAATATCGGACAGTAAAAGACCCAAGGTGAGATGTGAATTAGTAAATTTTTTGGAACTTAACTACTAGTGAGCTCGTAACAGTGTGCGTTTCCAAAAAAACGTCAATGTCACAACTATCCTCGGTCTCTCTTTTGAAAAATAATTAAGCTTTAATATCAACAACGTTATTTACGTTTAAATACGTATTACGTATACCTACTTACTACCAGCCATGTGACCTACTTTATGGCTATAACTCAATAAATTAATTAAATTCATAATTTAACATATCCCCGGATCTTCTACAGACACTAAAATCGTCTCCGTCTCGATTGTTTATTTATAGCTTCCATAAATATGGATATAAGTTACCTTGAGTCTTGACACCGTTATAACTGCGATATAATGCCAAATTATCATATTATGTAGGTCTTTATTGCTTTACAAGAGACTTTGATTTTTAACGATCACCGATCTTCCAAATCAAATCAAATCAAATTTTTATTGCACTTGTCTAGGTTATCGAAATATACATTGAAAACTATTTTATATAGCCCTAAATTGGTTATTACTTTATGAACTAGGTGTTCTACTTACTGGAACTTTGATACCTGTCGACATTCCATAAAATGTGTTTAATTTTGTAAATTGTAGAGCTGTAGAATTGCAATTCATTTAATTTAACAGTTGGTAAATCAATTTACTTGTAACTTGTGCCTCAATATCAAAGTAAATACAAATGAGTAGGTCATCTTCATAGAAACGGCCGAGCGCGGTTTGTATGTGAGCGCGCCAATACGTATGCGGCGCGCACGCACACACTGACAAAATTTAGCGTCGATTAGCGGTGAGTTGCCCCAAATTTTGTCAGTGTGTGCGTGCGCGCCGCATACGTATTGGCACGCGCTCACATACAAACCGCGCTCGGTGCGTTTCTATGAAGATGACCTACTCATTTGTATTTACTCTGTCAATATGCATAACATTTTCAATATTTTTTAAACTTCATAGCAAGTTCTAAATTGTATTACAGTTTCACAGTTGAAAATGGTTCTAGTTCCTATTTTGAAATAAATAGGATGATGATGATACTTACAGTTATAATGCATTCGTGACACCTGTAAAATTTTTCCCTAAGAATCTTGCAATACAAGTCATTAAAATTTGTTTATTAATTAATTCTGTTTAAACAGAATTTAATAAATTGTATAATTTTTTGACTTATAATTTTATTGTAATCGATGTGGTGACTAAACATGTAAGCGCTTTGGGTTTTCTGTAAGCTTATTAAGTTGCTCATTAAATAAATAAGTGTGCCAAAAACCTTTGGTAAACTGGGTTGCCATCAGAAAAAAAAATTAGCTATTAGTTATTTACTATGTGGATGACCTAAATTTTTTGAGAAGTATGATACAAAATTTTTATATGATATGAGAAATTCTAGGTCCTATTTCATATTAAGCTTTCAAATACTTATGAAGTGGCTAGATTGATGCGGTACGAATTCTGATTTAATTTGAAAAGTTTACTTATTGGTGAATAAGTGAAAGAAATTAATTGCAGTTTCATTAGCTGAAAATGATCGCCTGCAAAATGTTTGACAATGTTTGCCTTTACACTAAACTAATTGACAGCTCTCACTCCTGCATGTGAGTGACGAGACAACTGACAATTCTAGATTTCTTTTATTCGTTATTTATTTATTTATAGAAACCAACAGCGATACATTGAAAACATTAGTTATAAGATTTAGGCTGGGTTGCACCATCTTACTTTAACTTTGACAAACGTCCAATATCTGTCAAACTCCATTCAAAAAACACCGGTTAGTGTTAAAGTTACCGTCAAAGTAAGTTGGTGCAACTCATCCTTAGACTGATAGTATAGCCAATAACAGCTTTCCCTCTTTATAAATAAAGTACATAGTTGATGGAAAAAATATGAATAAACCAATGATATTATAGAACTATAGATATGTTACGTTCATAGAAATTACGATTTTAATCCGTGCCGAGCTATTCCAAATTGCACACATTGACAATTGTAACTGATAAGTGAAACAAAAGATACGAAATAGCACGCAAATGAAAGAGATAGCTATAGTTTTAACGATTCTGCACTAACTAATCTATGTCCGCAGCGCACGCATCCATAACGCTCTAACGTCAAAACAAGATCGCTTTCTCTTTCTTAACTTGAACATGGCGCATGGCGTCTTGATTGTTTGCATAAATAATTAAAAATATAAATACTAAATAATTTTGCATAATCACATGTGGTAAGAGATCCCTTGTATTTTGTTTACTTTAGAGTCATAATTGGTACACTTTCGAAACACACACGATGGCATTTTTTATTTATTTTGGTAAGAACACAGGAACTTACGGTGTGGTACGCACGCGATTGCGCACGACGCAGGCCACACGAAGACTAAACACAAGACGTCCCAATTGGGACGTATTTGAGTATTCACAGCGCGAGCGCTTATAACATATCTGCTTTTGTTTTTATATAATATCATTGGAATAAACGATGTTTAAAAATTAAAATTAATAATAGTTCAAAAGTGTTAATTACACTAGTCTACCACAGAAATCAATGTGTGTGTGAAAAGTGGTCAACATTTAGAGTCGGCGCACACCGTTGATTTTTCGTCGGCCGATAGTTTAGTCGGGCAGTTGATCAGTATGGGCATTGGGCATGTATGGAAGCGCGCGCACTACGCCGATTCGATTGGGCGATTCTTCATACAAATTAAAATCGTGCACAACTATCGGCCAACTAAAAACCAACGGTGTGCGCCTACTCTAAAACCGTATTAAAGCAAACTAATCAAACAATAAACTTAATGTAAGTACAATATTTCCGGACGTCCGAAGCCGTCCGGACTCCGGACAGCAAAAGGAAATACAAACAGGCATCAGCAATAAAGGTAAACACGGGTCCCAACGGGCGCCCTCTATATCTCAGATTCAACTTTTGGGACAGATTTTCATACAAATATGCTTTTATAGTGATGGGATGCAGGCTATCGATAATATTCAAAACCTATTTCGTTACATCTATACTAATATTATAAAGAGGAAAGATTTGTACCTATTTTTGTATGTTTGTATGTTTATAATGAATAGGCTCAAAAACCACTAAACGGATTTTGATGAAACTTTACAGTATTATTGTTCATAATCAAGAATAACATATAGGCTATAATTTATGACGATCTGTGACAAACGAAATTTCCACGCGTGCGAAGCCGCGGGCGGAAAGCTATTTTCAAATAAAATAAGTACCTATTTCTATTAAGATTAACACATTAGATTTTGTAATTAGTTAAACACTATTTAATTTCATTCATTTTTACTCTGCCTGATATTTCGACTTTAAATCATCTGATGTTGTCATAGATTTATAAATATAAGTATATATTATATTTGGAAAAAGAATCAGGTGCTTGTTCAGCAGAATTTTCAGCAGAATTGTACTGTTTTAAATCAATATGAAAGTTAGATTATTCCAACATCATCTTTTCCACTACTGTAATCTACGCTAGTGTGTTGTAATAAAGACCCAATCAGTAAATGTTAAATTAGTCCCGGGGAAAACAAAACTTTTAATGGACTCGCAGCGAAATTAATCAGAAGAAATTAAGTATAGTTCGAGGCTAAAGACAAACTTTCCTTTAGTGTAAAGTTGAAGACAGATGACAAACAAAGGTTAAACATATAAGGGTTCTCTATCTTAAACAAAGGTTAATTTAAGAAATTAATATTGTTTTTATTGTAAATGGTGTAAAACACTTAATTGAAAAATAATTAAAATAGAATAATTTAGGTTGACTTGCGAAGCGATCTCTTATAGACAACCAAAGGAAATTTTACAGTTTGAAATTAAATTGGTGTTAAAAAAATAGTAGATAATATATAAATTAATGAAATAAATATACGAGTAAACCACCTACTGCATAATAAAACTGAAAAGTAAGTATTTGTTATATTTAGTTTTCTGAAACGTCAAGTGGCAAAAAATTGGAACTAATAATCCAGTATTCCTATAGGTGTACCAGAATCTCATGGCAAACAAAAATATTGGAAAAGTGTGTTTTTCATATGGCCATTGTCTATCGCTTTATGTCACCTGTCAAAGTAAATCAAGAGATATGTCAGCCGCTGCAGAAATTTTGTAATCTCTTCATGCCTATTTGTTATTTTTGTGAAAAAGTCGAAAAAGCTCAAGCAAGTCATATTGTTTTCAATGAGAATTGTAAAATAAGGCATAATTCAAAGTCAATCTATGATTTTAAAGCACGTCGTCGAGTTGACAGTAAGTTGGGCTGAAATGTTTTGATACATTTAGTTTATTACCCAACTGCGTCAGAAGGAGCGTTGTTTTTTTTATATTATTCTTACTTAATCTGCTTTATTCGGATTTTCAGGTGTATCTCACAAATTGGTGCAGAGGAATGGTGAAAATGTTATGACCATGTAAAGAAAATTGAAAAAGATTTCATCAAGCAAGTTTGAGTAATTGAAATGGTGAAAGAGCGATTTATATTATACAGGGTGGAATTTTGTAATGCCACCTGGAGGGAAAGTACCTACTTTTAATATTGTAGATAGAATTTTTTTCTCAAAGAAAACATTCCTTTATTTTTGAAAAGAAATAGAACTGCATTCAAAGATTTCCAAAAATTTGCTTACCACACCCGGGAACCGAACCAACTTAAATCTGTTAAAAATTACATCCTGTATTTTTATTACATCGATCGTTAGGGTTAAATATAAGGATGAAATCTCTCTAACAAACTTGATAAATCAAATGAAAGGAAAACCATGAAATTTTAAATTATTTTGATAATGTTACAGAAAATTGTATGGTGTAGTAGTGAATTTTCGAAAAAAGTTCGAAAATCTTTGAATGCAGTTCTCTTTTTTTTTCAAAAATAATGGAATGTTTTCTTTCAGTAAAATTTTCTATCTACAGTATTAAGAGTACTTTCCCTCCAGGTGGCATTACAAAATTCCATCCTGTATAAATACCTCTTTAACTTGATCATCTATTGAAGAATAAGAAATGCAAGTGGAGTTCTTAGAATCGTTTTCTAGTTCTGAATGAAGTGATAAGTTATAAGTATGATACATAATAAAATTATTTACAGTAATATACTGTTTACTTATTTTTCAAGACATGTTTCTATGTTAAAAACACGATGTATAACAACATTCTTCATACACATACCTAAAATGTACCTATAGGTAGGCATTCGTACTTCATGTTCATTAATATTAAAGTCATAAATAAAAAATTAAAAAGTATCAAGATCGTTTAATCCAATTTCCCCAGTATTGTACTCAACAAAGTTTATTTTCCCCATTTGCCATGAGATTCTGGTACACCTATAGTAGCGCCCATAAATGTCATAATTGTATGGGACTTTTCAGTGTTGTCCAAAAAACCCAGTATTGATAGCTCCCAATATTGCGCCCTCCTGTCAATGTCATAGCTGGGATGTTCGGTGTTGGAAAACTTTATCGATATCGTACATAAAACTAACAATGCCATCCCTACGATCTGTCATAGAAAACCGAAGCACGATATTGCTTCCACCATATTGTTTTACTTGTGCAACTTTTTCACAAACTATACGCCGTGTAAACCGTTTTTTATCGAACGAGATTTCGATGATGGCAGACTTTGCCTTTTTCCGGGTTTGTTATTTGGAAAACTTCGTATGTTGTTGTAGGTAACGACTGCACATCAAGTTACACTGTGGTACTTTATACGGTTGAATTAAGAGCGATTTTGCAGCAAAAATGCAGTCGATTATACAAATCTGAAGTTAAAGTTATTGTTTATCTTTATGATAAGATGAAGGAGGTTTATCCACTGGTGCCAATAATAAATGAGTGATACATGTTCTTATACGAGTACACTACACAGAGAGTTTGGGATTAGACATACTGTGACATTGTTTATCGCTAATTCCAAAGCACCACTTTTATAAGAATACATTATACTGGACCTAGAGACTTGATTCGATACCTTTCGTTGGTTTACGACGAATTATGGCTAAAAAAAATCTCATTAAATGATTTGAAATGTAAAGTTGGCTTTTTCTGACCCATTTAAACATGGTGGATTATATCTGACATCAAACCAAGATTACCTCAGTTCTATGAAACTACACGAAGGATGAAAGAAGGGACAGTTGAATTTCATCATAATCATCATCATTTCAGCCATAGGACGTTCCAGAACCTTGCTGCCCTGCCCATTGCCACTTCAGCTTGCTAATCCGTCGGGCTATGTCAGCGACTTTAGTTCGTTTACGGATCTCCTTATTTTTGATTCGATCTCGTAAAGAAACACCGATCATCATAACCCTCTCCCTAGCATGCTGTGCAAATTTGATCTTCTTTGAATTGTATTTCAAAGGCCTAATAAAAACTGAAAAATACTTAGGTAGAAACGTTCTAAAAATAAATGATGTTTTCGCCACCTACTCAAAGACGACGAAACTCCCAGATTTTATATCGTCTTAAAACCAGATTAGTTACGTGACTTAGCTTTTATTGTTTGGTATTAAGAGCTTCGTTATAACTTTATCCAGTTATTCTTTGAAATGACATTCACATTCTATTCTTAGATGACAAAGATAAAGATGTATAATCATCTTAAGACGTTGTAATAGGGATAATTTTAATGTCGTGTGTACATAAAACAAGCTTTTCTTACGGGGGCACATGAAGAGTAAGGCTTAGTTACACCATCTATTTTTAACCGTAACTATAACGATTACCGGTGTTTTTGTATGGAATTTGACAGACTTTTGACGTATGTTAAAGTTAAATTAAGATGCAACCCAGCCTGAGTGCTGAGTGCAAGTAAGCATAAGCTCGCTTCCACCTTTGGCCTGATGACTTTCAGGTGAAATGCAGACCAAGAGCATCCCCGTTCTTTATGTGACATACTGAAATTCACCGAGTTCACCACCGACAAAAGCTGTGTGCAAATAAGCGATCCTTCGTTCCTGAAGTAATGGAAAAGGGGAACTCGATAATAGTTTCAGTGAGACTTGACTGACGGGAACACCGTCGTCACTCCACTAGGGTTCCACATAACCTGTCGTTCCCACGGCAATAAGTACTAATGTATGCGTAAAGCATTCTTTTGGGTAAATTCTTCTCTATTTTAAAGGTATAATGTTTAACTTCGCATCTACGGGACTATTTCCACCTCTCGATACCACCGCTACAACTCCTGTGTAGTTAGGATCTACAGCTTGACCGACAATAATAACTGAACCAATCCCTCAAGAGAGAGCATGTAGTGAGATGAGAACTCTACTGGTAGAAAAAGTCTCCCAAGGATTTCCTGGCTGACCGCAGCCGGGAGCATCCCGGGACCTTCACTAGATCGTCGGTCCATCAATAGTAGGTGTGCCTACATTACTTTTTGAGGTTCTTGGTTGGAACTTTTTTTATCCGGGCAAGTACATTTATAACTGGAGAAACTTCATAATACACGTACAAAATCATGAATTCAGTTCATTAGAGCATTAAAGCAAACTATTTCTGACGGCCAAATCAAACATCAAATTAGAGTCCCATTAGTGATGAGTGTCAGTCAATCAACACTCGTTAATAAAAAATACAGTTTGGCACGAAACGTATAATTATTTAAATTATTATGAACTACAAATTCAGATTTTTTTGATACTAATGAATTACCATCTAAATATACGTTAGTTTGTTTGTGGCCTTTGTCCAGCAGTGGACGTCATTTGGCTGAAAGAAAGATCATACGTTAGTTGCAAAAAAGTTGAAATATTTTATTAAATCACATTCATCTCAGTGTTTATTTTGCCGTCATTCGTACAATATTATATATTTTTTTATTCATTACAATAAATATTTCAGTCTATTTACTTACAAATTAGGTAGTAATATTGCAAGCTAAACATGAATTTTGCATTCCCATACAAACATCACATAAGCAATAATGTAATCATACCTTTAGTCGGTCAAACGAGACCACGAACAACCAACGAACCATATTTAACACATACCATTTACGGGGCAGTTGAAACAAGCAAGGTATCACTTAGCCTGTCATCGGTCCTGTGTGAACTGACCTCTGAATGATGGATACGAACAATGACTTGAAGCACCATGACAAGTGGACTGTTATAATGAGTGGTTATTAGACGAACTTGCTGAATGGTAGCAAGACGGCGTGGGTCTCAGTGACAGCGGAGTCATATAGTTGAAGTCAGTCCTCAAGAACCTAAAATTGACTATACGGTTATCTAACTAAGATAGAGCTTAAAATACCCATAATAGCTTTAATTAAATTAACTAACAGCGAACCCTTTAATTAGCTATTTAGGTAAATCTTGTCGCGAACCTCCTGGCATCGAATGGCGAAGTCCTAGGGCAAGGCTGCTCAACATTTTGAAGAGTCGGGCCAAATGGTGGATTCAGAGAGGTCATAAAGTTAGAAATTCCCGCGCGGCGGGAATTTTTAATTTGGTTCGTATTTTCAAACCATACTTGCGCGGGCCACTTAAAATTCTTTTATTTTTTTTAAAGATTAGCTCCTCGTACTAAGTTAAAATACGCTTGTATAACGAGTGACCTCACCACAATAGTCGAGAGGCGGTGGGGACCGAATCCATGTTCCCCGGATCACGAATCGGCCAGTCCGACGGCGGCGATGGCGAAGGGCCGTTCGGCTTTCGCGGGCCACGCGCGGGCCTGGGGTTGAGCAGCAGTTGAAAAATAGAAAAATAAGCCCGCTATTACTGAGCCCACACCCCAATTCGCACGCGGTGACAGTTAAGCACCCGTCACGGACACACCGGTGTGTAAACTGAGTGTAACGATGCCATTGAGCCTTTATAACGATGACTTGGAGTGTGACTCGAATGGGGTTTCTGTCACGATCGCGAAGCTTTGTTTTGGTTTGACGACGTCATACTTTTTCACGGGTATATCCGAGGATTTATAACGATTTTCGGCCAAAACAGCTACGAATATCAGAGCTTATAGCACCTCCTTGGAGAATGTAGGTCAAATTATCCTTTTGCCCCTGGTACCTGTACCTAGGCAGGCATAATAGAAATTGTGCTATGAGGGATGTATAGCACCTTCTACAGAACATCTGAAGTTCGATGCAGCGAGAAATATACTCCTCAAATTTTGAATGATTCTACATCAGGTAATTTAGCTTCAACTGCTGGATCAGGACCCTTTCTTATGTGCCAGAGGTCAATCGAGGATTTGGTCTACACTCCCCATGCTGGACAAATGAGTTGGGAAAGGCAAATACAATGATAGGTACTGTTCATGAATATTTTACAAGCTTTATATTGACTTCACTTGTTAGTATGTGTGGGACAAATCTTGCAACTGAATTTAAGACCAGTTCTCCTCAACCGATTGAGCTGAAATTTGGTATACTTATGCAAGTACGATGACAATGCAATATTATGGTACCATTGAGCTGGTCTGATGATGGAGTCGGGAGGTGGCCATAGGAACTCCTAAACAAAACGGCGGAAACTCATCGAGTTTGGGTTCGTTGGATTTGTCTTTTCGAGCACTTTAGTGTTAGATAATGTCCAGGGTCCTGAGATTAAGATATAACTAAAAAGTGTAAAATAAAATTATAATAAAAATAAACTTTTTTAAAAACAAGCTTTTATTCTGAATTTCGAAAGCTTGTAGCGCAAACAGAGAAAAAGAGGAATAAATTCCATGCGCGATACAAACTTTCGAAATTCAGAATAAAAGCTTGTTTTTAAAAAAGTTTATTTTATTAAATTGTTCATTGTGAAAAATTTGAGTTCGAGTGAGAACCACTATTTTATTGGAGGTGCGATAAGAACCGATATAATATTGATCGTTATCTTCGCTACCTTTGGTTGTTTGTTAGTTGTTGATGGGTCTCATTTATTATCAAATATGTATCTTTGAACTCTATAACAAAAAGTGTTTACCGAACTTTAACGGAAACTTCGTTAACTTTCCTTTCCGTGTCCAAACTTTACTATCATAATAAAACTTTTCCTTCCGTGTAATATTTGACCGATATAACACCTTTATATCACTCAAAAAACTTCTTCGCGGTAAACCTTCGGAACAAAACAAAATTAATCACGCAAACTGTAGAAAGTTGAAGAAACCACTTTCAAGGAGATTCTTGGACATTTACAGACGGCCGTTTAAGTTATACTTTGCAGCATCTTATGTGCTGGTGTTAAGTACTGTTTTTCAACAAAAATCTTAAGGCTGATGTGCTGAATGTCCATGTAAATGGGGTGAAAATGATAATTCGCCGAAAACCGGTGCCAAGTCGTCTGATTGGTTTGCACTTTTGCAAACTTGTTCTGAATTCGATGGTATATTTTTTATGACTGTCCATTATTATATAGTATTTCATGAATACTAAGTTATAATAAGGCGCTGGATGCAGGCCGCTTACCGCTACCAACCGGTTACTATGGAAATTAAATCATTGGAGAAGACCTATGTTCAGCAGTGGACGTCCTGTGAAATGATGATGATATTATGATAACACTTGTTTTACGCTACCTATGTTTAGGATCTATAATAGTCTTACAAAGGTATTAAAATGTGTTTTTCTGACGCAAATCTGTATTAATCAGTCCCAGTATATTTGACGTTTCCCTGACGTCAGTCCCAATTTATTTTTCTGCCAAAAACGTCACTCCACGTTGAATAACGTCATCACAATTCAAGCTGCTCCGCTTCTATGACATGTTGCAATATGACAAAAGCTTTGTTTAATCGTGAGTCTATTTTCAAAAGAGTAGATCCAGTGTCTTTGGCACATGTTTGCGCAAGCTGTCACTTGTTTTTTCTTCTTTCTCTATCTGGTTGGACAGTATGTTTGTTTTAAGACAGTTTTCACTGGGAAGACTGTGCGTGAAACTAGTGTTGCTAGTTTTTCGAAAGCTTTCGTTTGTGTATCGAGCACTATGTTCGAGTTTCAAAAGTTTGGTGAGAATAATGAAACAAATGAAAATAAGAATTTTTCGCGTAGAGAATTGGTTCGCTGACCTATTTGCTCGCGTAACAAATGCTCGCCTAATTAACGCTCGCGAACTGAATGAAATGCATAATATGCTCCCAGTAGTTCCTTGTCCAAGGGTGCCAGTGGGACTCTAGTTCCTAATGCTGCTTTATCAGCAAAAATAATATTTCCAAGAATTGTTTTTTGGTATTTGTTGCTTTCAATTAACGAATGGTGTTCAAGGTGCATACACTTAATTCTTTCTTCAATTAACTTCTTCTTCTTCAATTAACGAATGGTGTTCAAGGTGCATACACTTAGCAGGTTATTTGTCTTTCTATCTTCTTAATAGTACTCGTATTTGTTCTCTGCAAACAGGGTTGTCACTTTCGACAACACTTCTGTCTACTTTGGAATTTAATTGATACGTCTGGAATGGAATCCCAACAATTACAATTCCATTGCGGCTGTGTTGTCAATGTTTACTCCGACCACAGACTCCACATGTCGTCGCCTTGATTAGGATTTAGTTTCTAGTGTTACATTGTAATTAGGACGATGTACTGAATACTAAATGCTTTAGGCCAATTAAGAATCTATTTAATTGGCAGTAATTTTAGAGATTTGTTTTTAATAAATCTCTTTTTTTATGCTTAAGGCCGGTATTTGACCACAATCGCACCTGGTGTTAAGTGGGATGCAGTCTAGGATGGTACATATCTGCCCTGTAAGTGCCTATTCACTCTCCCCTTGTAAAGGTCCGGATTCTTAGCATTTGAGTAAGTTGCACCACCTTGACTTTAAAATGAACACTGTAATAACGTTTGTAATAAGTACAGTCAGCATCAAATAATTCGTGACACCCAAAGTAGCTAAAAAGTTTGAAACTCGTCTTTGTCGCAATTGAAATAAGGTTGTGTTGTCAACTTATTGGATACTATGGGTGTCACGAACTATTTGACGGTGACTGTACCTACCTAATACAATTTTGCACTATACCTAGCAATTTTGCAACAAAAACGTATAAATGAATAATAATTATACTTTTCGCAGAATTATAATTCATCACAATTTGCTCAATATTCCATCAAAGCACGTTAAAACTTTATCGACACGAAAAGGGAAATATCCAGAGAATTCTTCGGCGAAATCCGGGAATACCGGCCTGACCCGGATATCGACGCTTCTGCAATTTGAACCGGTTTTCATGTAGGACACGTATTAATACACCGATACCGGTTAGAGCAGCTGTAGACAGCAAGGCAATTAATAACTTCCACACATAAAAATGCAGTAAAATACCTCAAAGTAATAATTCAGCTTATTTCTTCATTAAATACGACATATTTACTACTCGTATAAATATTGTGAAATTAATGCACACGTGTTTTGTGTTTTTACATTAGCTTTTACTTTAGAGAACTTAAACACATACCTACATTGGACATAATGTATGAAAGTGCGCACATTACACCGATTTGATATCGGCCGATTCTTCATACAAATTAGAACTATCGGCCGACTAAAAGTCTGTAAATTGCGGGGAGTCTAAACTTCGTTCTCTTGGGGCAAGTTTTTTTTTATAAAGATTATTAGCAATTTGTTATTACACAAATTACTAATAGTCCCGTTAGCCCCTCGCACTAAGCTAAATATGCTTGTATCACGAGTGAGCTCACCACAGTAGTCAAGCGGCGGCCGAGACCGAACCCGCGTTCCCCGGATCACGGGTCGGCCAGTCCGACCCCTTCACCGTTCGGCTATCGTGACCTCAAGGTTACATTCGAGCAGTAGAATCAATGAAGAATGTTCACTAATTTTGTTTTTTAACTTTCTGTATTCTCTGTTAAAAATAAAAAATACACGTGAAAAAATTATTTCGATACGTCAATTAGTTTCCAAGATATTGAATTTTAAAAGTGCGGGAGGCGGCCGGCCCGCCATTTTATGCGCGTGACGTCATATTACAGTAGTCCAGTCAAATTAGACATGAACCCTGCAATAATTCGCATACAGCTGAAAATTGGTACGAATGTTCGGAGCACCATTATGAATTAACTGTGAAAAGTCCCCATCGATCCGACGTGTGCTGAAAAAAAATTCAAGGTCAAACTTAAAAAATACGGGTTTTTGAGATTTTCAGCCAAACGGTAACTTTTATCACAAAAATATGTATGACAAGGTTTAAGACCATACAATTATCTATCAAAATTGTCTATACACTTTCTCCTAAGAGTCAGCGTTTCTGAGATTCGATAATCCGAAGAGTCAAAAAAGTGTTTTCTTCATAACGGTCTTACACATAAATCCAATGTGATATCGCCTCGTGACACGACTCAGCATTGTATCATGATGTGTTGTCGACGTCGAATATAAAATAATCAACCTCAATGTCGTCTGTCATCTTTAATTATCGAAAAATGGGTGCAACTTTGACGAAGGACTGCACCGTAAGTTTCTAAGATACGAAGTTTTCGTGTCTATTATGTTTAAGAGCTCTTATATGCACACGTCACTACTCTACTTGTAACTCTATGGTCACTCTTTTAGCCCGACCAAGTTAGACAGTCCAGGTTATAATAATTCACATAGAGCTGAAAATTTGTGTGAATGTTAAGAACACCATCCTAAATGAAATGTCAAAAGTCCCCGACGATCCGTCATTTAAAAAAAAAGTTTTCGAAGTCCCAAGTTTTTTGCATTTTTTGGCCAAGTAGTAAATTTATCATAAAAATAGATAAGAAAAAATAGTAGATCATAAAATTATCTATTAAAATTGTCTTTACCCCTTTTTCCTAAGAGTCACCGATTATGAGGTAGAACGATTCAAAAAGTTAGTTTTGATGTTCTCGTTATATGCACATGTTTCCACAACACCTATGAGGGTTATTTGGCGTATTTTTTTACCAGGTTTCCCCAGTAGGCCTTTTTTAAGATGTATTTGTTATCCTGTTCAATTCAAAACTATTTTAATAGAGTTGAAGTTGTGGACTTTTGGAGTAGTTAACAGAATGCGAATTCTCCAACTTTTTGCATCGTTACCACATAAACGGTGACTCTTAGGAAAAAGGGGCAAAGACAATTTTAATAGATAATTTTATGATCTACTACTGTTTCTTATCATTTCTTATGATAAGTTTATTGTTTGCCGGAAAAATGCAAAAAACTTGGACTTCGTAAATTTTTTTTTCAAATGACGGATCGCTGGGGACTTTTGACATTTCATTAAGGATGGTGTTCTCAACAATCACACAAATTTTCAGCTCTATGCGAATTATTATAACCTGGATTTTCTGACTTGACCGGGCTAAAAGAGTGACCATAGAAATACAAGTAGAGTAGTGACGTGTGCTTATAAGAGCTCTTAAACATAATAGACACGAAAACTTCGTATCTTAGAAACTCACGGTGCAGTCCTTCGTCTAAGTTGCAAACATTTTTCGACAATTAAAGATGACAAATGACATTGAGGTTAATCATTTTATATTCGACGTCGACAACACATCATGATACAATGCTGAGTCGTGTCACGAGGCGATATCACATTGGATTTATGTGTAAGACCGTTATGAAGAAAACACTTTTTTGACTCTTCGGATCATCGAATCTCAGAAACGCTGACTCTTAGGAGAAAGTGTATAGACAATTTTGATAGATAATTGTATGGTCTTAAACCTTGTCATACATATTTTTGTGATAAAAGTTACCGTTTGGCTGAAAATCTCAAAAACCCGTATTTTTTAAGTTTGACCTTGAATTTTTTTTTTAGCACACGTCGGATCGATGGGGACTTTTCACAGTTAATTCATAATGGTGCTCCGAACATTCGTACCAATTTTCAGCTGTATGCGAATTATTGCAGGGTTCATGTCTAATTTGACTGGACTACAGTGACTGGCCCATATTTGTATGGGTGGAATCTTGCAAGCTGAATTAAGACCCACTTCCAGGCAACCGATTAAGCTGAAATTTCGCAAACACATGTGATTTGGATGACCATGCAATATTATGATGACATGGAGCTGATCTGATGATGGAGCTGGAAGGTGGCCATAGGAACTCTATAATAAAACGACTTAAATCCATCGAGTTTGGGTTCGTTCGTTTTGTATTGACGAGTACTTTAATTCTGTATAGTAATCAGGGTCTAATGATGGAGCTGGAAGGTAATTCGCAATAAAAGGACACAATCGCATCAAGTTTGGGTTTGGTTCAATTTTAATTTCTGTGATGGGTCTGGGTGTAAATATGTATAATAATTTTGTATTTACAAAAAAAACCGGCCAAGTGCGAGTCGGGCTCGCACACCGAGGGTTCCGCCGTACAAACGTAGCGGTTTACAATTTATGACGTATTAAATCAAATTACTTACCTACTTGATTCCGTTGCGAGTAGTGGCGAATTTCAAAATATGCGGTATGATTATTCTTTATTTATTTATTTTTCCTATATTTGCATTATAGGTAGGTACCTACCTACCTCAGCGTTTTGAATTTTTGCGTTGATTTAGAATTTCTCACAGTTTAGAGGCAATTAGATTTAAGAAGTGTTTGATATGAATTTCAACTTTAATATCTCTACGCGTTCATGTGAAAAAGGGTAGGTAGTAAGTTTATAATTATTAAAAAAATATTTTATGTCATGTAAGCAAAAATAATATTTTAAATTTTATATAACTTCAAATTTAACATTTTCGCAATTTTTCCTTTATCTGTACTATATAACGTTGCTTCGTGCCGAATTTCAAGATTCTGAGTTCACAGAAAGTACCTTGTAGGTTTTGATTCCCTAGCGTGTGACGGAAATTCGTCTAAGGTGTCGGTATAAACTGCTGTATCTTTTGATCGCGTTAACTTAGAAGTTTGATTTTTTTACTTCTTAAAGGGACAATAGATCTAGGTATTTGGTATAAATTTCAATTTGATACCTTTATTCGTTAGTGAGAAATAAGGTAGTAAGTTTCATTTTATTAAAATATTTTTATTATATTATATAACTAAAAAAATGTAATTTTCGCAATTTTTCCTATATTTGCATTATATGACAATGCTTTATGCCAAATTTCAAGATTCTGAGTTTACGGGAAGTATCCTGTAGGTTTTGATTCCTTTGCGAGTGTCGAAAATTTGTTGAAAATATCGACTTAATCGGCTGTATCTTTTGATTGGCTTGGCTTAGAAGTTTGATATTTTCACAGCTTAAAGGGACAATAGACCTGAGTATTTCATGTGAATTTCAGCTTGATACGTTCACGCGTTCTTGAGATAAAGGGTCTTGACAGACGGACGGACAGACGGACAACAAAGTGATCCTATAAGGGTTCCGTTTTTTCCTTTTGAGGTACGGAACCCTAAAAATGTATTTAAGTATGTTTATATCATTTTCTAGTGAGCGGATACTGTGAATGTACGTCACGCGGGGTCACGTGACCGTCGGCGGCACTCAATATTTAAGCGAACTTTGAATGCCTATAAAATCATAACTACTGGGTATTTTTGAATGAAATAAAAACTAATGTATTTGTAAATGTAAAAGCCTAACTGTAACATGATAGGTTTCAAGTGATTTTGCATACCTAGTAACATTCTCAATTCTCTTCACTTGATCACCTACCAAAGCAACACCCTGTATAACTTATCAAGATGTCAATCAATCAAACAATAAAAGGAATCCAATTCTTCATCCAACTAACTTAATTATCATTAGGAATTCCACAAAACAACTGCCGATCGCAAATTACGAGTTTTTAAAAGCGGTGAAAGTCAAATTCCGCACGATAACGTTGAGGATGAAAGTGGAACTCAAGTCGACTCGTGCGCAGAACAATTCTTTAGTACTTATTCTCAATAGGTTAAAGTCTACAATTGAATAACTAATGAGGTCTGGACGCAAGATTGTTTTGAAACACACCGTGCGTGATTATTTTCTAATCGGATACGTTAATGTGTTATAAATGAAAATTTATTGTTCTATGATTGAGTGATTTGCTCGTTTATAAGACGTTAATGCCATTATAAGTAGAGATAGGCTAGTAATCCAATTTGGTGAGTAGACAACTACCCGACTATTGTTTTTGACGCCCGTATTCACAAACGATTCTTGCATAAGTGAAGCAGCAAATCGAACGCACAGCGTTGAATAGAGCTCAGTGATTGGTTCGTGTGTCACCCTGGGCGTCTACGCGTACTATGAGACCTCATAGTAATGTATATTTTGTTATTTAATATCATTTGATAGAGCTCATGAAGCACTTTCAGGATCAGTAACTAGTTTTTTGATATCTTGTATAGTTTAGAAATAATCGAGTGAGATCACTTATCGTTTCCACCCTGTATACATATCAGCCTACGAAGAACACGTATCATAAATGTTACCTTGTTTCACACATCTAATTAAGCAGATTGAGACATCACACGCTTATCTTAAAGTTATTTACATAGTACTTTGTACGTGCAGTGATAATTAACCACGTCATGATTTACGAAGTAGGCTTTAATTATAATTCTCGTTGGTGCTAAGGCTGCTTCTATTGAGAGAGAAAGCGGGTGAAAGATCAGAAAAATAAGGAACTCGTGTTATTACGTAGTTTGCTTCTTGACCTTATCACCTTAACAGATTTTAGACCATATTCTGGACGCTCACAACTGTCTTGTGGTTTCAGCCGAAAGACGTCCACTGCTGGACAAAGGCCTCCCCCAAGGATTTCCACGAAGACCGATCCTGCGCCGCTCGCATCCAGGCACCTCCCGCGATCTTCACCAGATCGTCGGTCCACCAAGTGGGAGGCCTGCCCACGCTACGTCTTCCGGCTCTTGGTCGCCACTCAAGAACTTTCCTGTCCCAGCGGCCATCAGCTCTACGAGCTATGTGCCCCGCCCACTGCCTTACACAACTGTCTTACAATCATCATTATCATCATCATCATCAGCCTATAGCAGTTCTCTGATGAACATAGGCCTTCACCTACACTGAAATCTTACATTGTCTTCGACGTTTCGCATCCAGATTTACAGAATGCCCGCCACGAAAAACTGCCGCGTCAGCTCCTATTGTGAACAGAGCCTTAATTATGCCTGCCCATTTGCGTTGCTCCAAATCCATGCTCCTAGGTTTTCTCTTGCTAGATTTTCTGTGTTTAAGGCCTGCCTTGTTTCATAATTATCACGTTATGCTTTAAATAGTTTCATATTTTAATTCTAGAGGTAACCTTAGAACAGAACACAGAACAAACTTTATCGTTTTCATACAAAAGGTTTCCTTAAAATATATGTATTTGAATAAAAGTAATGAATTTATTCAGATCTAAATGATTAATTTGATTTAAAAACATTGCAAATGGCTAAAAACTTGTCGCTACAGTCGCAACTCGTTTTTAATATATGTCATTAAAATAATAGAATAAAATATTTTATACTCCCTTTCAGCCCCAAACGTAAAACGCTTACGCCCTTATTCATAAACATTACTATGAGGTCTCACAGTATGCGTGCACAGGGTGACACACGAACCATTCACAGAGCTCTATTCAATGCTGTTCGTTCGATTTGCTGCTTCACTTATGCAAGCATCGTTTGTGAATACGGGCGTTTATCTCTTTTTAATATAGCTACAGTTAATCTCCTTTTTTTTAAATAACCTATTAACTATTTAGTTTATTCGATTCAATTCCACAATCCATTTAGAGCTCCAAAAACTCAATGGCTCATTCTTTCAGGCCGTCTAATATCTGAGGAGCTGTCAATCGCATGAACCAAATTAAATCGAAATCGATCCGACTTTACCAGCCAAGTCACGTTTACTAATAACTTAAGAATCGTATAAAGTCGTATAAATTCGCTTATTTTCTGCACGAAGATTGTAACGCACGTAGGAATATACTCGTAAATTTGGACCAGTGTATCTGGTAAATTGATACAGTTTTCCAGATATTAGGATATAAAGATAACGTGGGAACTTATACTTTGTTGTGTTACAATTGAAGGTAGTAATAACTTTAAGCACAGATACCTAATATGTTACTGGCTTGAGTTGAATTTGTTGCAGCGCTTCTTCTCAGCACTTCACAAATGTCAAATGCTGAGAAGAAGCGCTGAGTTCAAAGAACTGGTAGGGACTATATACCCACCTCTCGTTCCCACCACTGCAACTCCTGTGTAGCCAGGATCTACAGCTTGACTGCGAATAAAACCCAACCAGTGGCGGTCAAGTTTGTCCCGGGGGAAAGCTAAACTGTCATTGGACCCGCAACGAAATTAATCAGAAGAACATAGGAGGAGTTCGTAGTTTAGGTACGACACCCCTCCCGACTTCTTGTGAGCTATTAGCTACCTACCAATATTATGTCGCGACAAGATCGGTGTAATAAATTGCAGAAAATATTATTTAAAATTATAATATTTTCTGCAATTTATTACACCGATAATTATGTATGTTGTATTAAGTCAAGTATTATGTCAGGCTCATGCTTCCAAATATTACAGCATAGATAGGGCAAAATAAATGGAACAGTTAAGACGAAGAAGAAAATTATATATTAAAATGTATCTTCTATAAAAAAAACCGGCCAAGTGCGAGTCGGACTCGCGCACCGAGGGTTCCGTACAAACCTGCAAGGTTTACAAAGTTCGTTCATTACGACAATCGAGTCATAACTATGGTATTTTTATTGCAAAATGAAATTCATAACATTACAATGGGGAAAGATGGAGGAGCATAAATTTAAGACAAAGATCTCTTTATCGTTTGTCATTGCTGTAACTAAAATTATGTTTACAATCACAATTTTTTTGGTGGTATAACTACTTAAAATTTTAAGCTTTTCGGAATTTTTCTGTTACCTGTGCTGTAAGCTATTGCTTCTTACCAAATTTCGAGATTCTATGTCAACGGGAAGTGGTCTTTAGGTTTTAATTCCCTTGCGTGTAGTTGCGAGTTTCAAAATATGCGGTATCAATGGTTGTACTTTTGCGTTTTTGCGTTGACTTAGATTTTTTTTTCACGGGTTAAAGGCAATTAGATCTAAGTATTTGATATGAATTTCAACTTGATAGCTCTACGCGTTCATGAGGAAAAAAGTAATAAGTTTATATTTATTAAAAATATATATTTTGTAATGTAACTAAAAATTTAAGGTTTTCGGAATTTTTCCTTTATGTGTGCTATAAAACGTTGCTTCATGCCAAATTTCAAGATTCTAGGTCGACTGGAAGTACCCTTTAGGTTTTGATTCCCTTGCGAGTACTTGCGAATTTCAAAATATGCAGCTTAAATTGCTGTTTCTTTTGATTGCGTTGACATAGAAGTTTGATTTTGTTACAGCTTAAAGGTATTTTAGACCTGAGTATTTGGTATGAATTTCAATTTAATACCTCTACGCGTTTATGAGGAAATGGGTAGTAAGTTTAAAATTATTAAAAAAATATATATTATGTGATGTAACTAAAAATTTATGGTTTTCGTAATTTTTCCTTTATCTATGCTATAAGACGTTGCTTCGTACCAAATTTCAAGATTCTGAGTTCACGGGAAGCACCCTGTAGGTTTTGATTCCCTTGCAAGTGTCGAAAATTTGCGGCATAAACGGCTGTATCTTTTGATTGCGTTGGCTTAGAAGTTTGATTTTTTCACAGCTTCAAGGGACAGTAGACCTGAGTAATTGATATAAATTTCAGCTTCATACCTCTACGCGTTCCTGAGAAAAAGGGTCTTGACAGACGGACGGACGGACGGACAGACGGACAACAAAGTGATCCTATAAGGGTTCCGTTTTTTCCTTTTGAGGTACGGAACCCTAAAAACATACGCCTATACGAACTCTACATTGTATTGTCCCAGATGAATAAATATAGCATGAGTGATAGAAATTGATAGATAAAAAGATTCCGTATGGACTGAAACGCGAAGCCGCGGGCAAAAGTAGTATTAACATATTTTTGAGTTGATGAATTTCTTATTTCCACAGCCTGTCTAGATCCATACATAGAATTCTTTGCCTAAAAGCAATTTCTTTGCCCATTTTCAGCGTACCCTCTGGGAATCGAATCCACGATACGAAAACTCAACACTCTAACTGAAGAAAGCTTCAATCAAACTTGCGTAATGTAACATTGGATTTTTGATGTATAAAACCACTTTTAGATTCCTCGCGGGATCATTCAAGAGTTTGTATGAAATTGAATTCTATCTAAACGGAATAAGCTTGCTATTTTATTGGGCACAGTTAAACAAATCTAGTAAACAATACTCGTCTACGTAGACTGTAAATTTTGTTGCAATCATCCTCAGATGTACAGTCAACGCTAATAAAAATGAACAGCTAAGATCAAAGTCTAGTCATCATCATCATTTCAGCCATAAGACGTCCTCTGCTGAACATAGGCCTCCCCCAATGCTTTCCATGTTGATCGATTAGTAGCGGCCTGCGTCCAGCGCTTCCCCGCTACCTTTACGATGTCTTACCACCTTGTAGGTGGACGTCCCACGCTGCGTTTTCCGGTACGCGGCCTCCATTCCAGAACCTTGCTGCCCCATCGGCCGTCAGTTCTGCGTACTATGTGCCCTGCCCATTGCCAAAGTCTCTATAGTCTGACGGTTAGAGAGGTTTTCTTCGACTCTGAGGTTCTGGGTTCGATTTCTGAGCAAAAAATTACATTGTGTATCTGTTCCCAGTTTGAGTTTGGTGGCTTTTTTATCGTCAGGAAAATGCATTAAATAACATACCCACCAGCTCCGGGAGCCTAGAGGGTTATGTGGTGTTTTCCCTACCAGAAGAGTACTGTAGGGCCTACCCACTAAAAACCTGACTGTTTCCGCTAGGAGCTATAATGAATGAGGAACCCAGACATCGCCATTGGCTGTTGCCTGTAGCATTCGTCTACGTTCCCAGAGCTCCATGGCTTAAATTGACATGTCAGTCAGAAAAAAAAATGCTGAAGATGGCAGGTTAAGACGAGCTTCAGTCTGACTGATTGATGTTAGTGATCTTTTCATAATGTCTGACAACAGAGATATCAGTTGTTACAGTCCAGTTGACAAACAAAAAGACCCAGCCGCCATTAGTAAAGTCAACTTTTCTATCGCACCTATTTGAAAAATGACTAACGCTCGTATTCACAAATATTACTATGATGTCTCACAGTGCGCGTGGACGCACAGCGTGACATACGAACCAATCACAGAGCTCTATTCAACGCTGTGCGTTCGATTTACAGCTTCACATAAGCAAGCATCGTTTATACGGGCGTTATATATTAGTTTCAGTAGGTTTGGGCTTACATTTTTACATTCAGCAATATTGCCCGGTAATACTCTTTAAAATTTCCGCATAACGAATTATTGCCAGGAAAGTTCTCAGGAATAGGAATTAATAACGTCAGATTGAATTGCCAATGCAATATTGGCAATTGACAGAAACTTTACGTATTTAGTTTTTCCACTAAGAAGATTCAGTTATATTCCCTTTATTGGAGAATTATACCCGGAATCTTGCCGAACCGGGAAATTTCCCAGGAATAATAACGTTGGTAGGAATTTCCGGAAATATTAATAACGTCAGATTCAATTGCAATTGACTGTAGGTAACTAGGTACAGTCAACGTCAAATATTTCGTGATACTCAAAGTGGTCAAAAAGTTCGCAACACGTCTTTATAAGGTGGTGTTGTCAACGTTTTGGCCACTTTGGGTATCACGAACTGTTTGAACGCTGACTGTACCCAATACAATAGAAAGTTCAACACATACTAACATTGCGATACCCCGTACGATCGTAAAAGCAGTTTACTTTACACGTCAGGGAGGGATTCAGGACGGAATTTATTGCATGTTTTGGTATGTGAAAACATAAAAAATGTGATGACAATGTGTTAGGAGGAGGACATTGGAAAAAATATGACGCGCTCAAGTGAATTTATTTCAAGTTCAAGTTAGCAATTTTGAGTCGACGACATTATAATGGTAGCAGGAAGGCGCTGGATGCAGGCCGCTTCCAACCGGTTATTATGGAAATCATTGAGAGAGGCCTATGTTCAGCAGTCAGTGGACGTCCTATGGCTGAAATGATGATGATGAATTTCACACTATATCTTTACTTCTATCATCATCATCATCATCGTTTTCAGTCATAGGACGTCCACTGCTGAACATAGGCCTCTCCCAATGCTTTCCATGTTGATCGTTTGGTAGCAGCCTGCGTCCAGCGCTTCCCTGCTACCTTTACGATGTCGTCGGTCCACCTTGTAGGTGGACTTTACTTCTATACTTATATTATAAATGCGAAAGTTACTCTGTCTGTCTGTCTTGCTTTCACGCCTAAAGCACTGAACCGATTTTGATGAAATTTGGCTAGGATAGTTTTTATTTCGGTTCTTGAAACGCGCGCGATAAATTTTTCTATGACAGACAAAATTCAACGCGGGCGAAGCCGCGGGCGGAAAGCTCGTTACTAATAAGGCAATTTAAACCTCCTTAATTCGGCCCTGGGTAAAATGATAGGTTCTAGACAAAGTGCTAGTGTAGTGTAGAATAGACATTACGTTACCCCCTATAGTGTTTTATTAGGAATACTCACGTTTTATATCTAAACTTATATCATAAATGCGAAAGCAACTCTGCTACCTGTATGAGACCTTTTCACCCCTTAACCACTGGAATAGTTTTGATACATTTTCGTAAATAAATAGATTGAACCTTGAATACGGAAGGAAATAGGCTTTGATCTTTAAATAAGCAATGATTTATTTATAAAACGGATTTTTAAGTCCATAATTATAAAAAAACTCATTATTATGCTATCTTCTACTATATAAAAATAAGTCAGGTTTTCCTTCCTAACGCTATAACCGATTTCCACGGTTTTGCATTCGTTGGAAAGGTCTCGGGCTCCGTGAGGTTTATAGCAAAGAAAATTCAAGAAAAAACAAACGAAATTCCACGCGGGCGAAGCCTCGGGCGGAAAGCTAGTTTGTAATAGATTTGAAATGGATGCGGGCAGCGCAGGACGTTCTTTTTGAAAAACCTTGAGAGAGGCCTTTGCCCTGCAGTGGACATCTTTTGACGGCCTTATTCACAAACGATACTTTAAGCTAGCATGCAAAGTGTAATGTGTAAGTGGACCAGCAATTAATCGAACGCACAGCGTTGAATAGAGCTCCATGATTGGTTCGTGTGTCACCCTGTGAGTCCACGCGCACTGTGAGACCTCATAGTAATGTTTGTGAATACAGGCTCGAATCAGCCTCCTCTCGATCTTCATCCCTTACCAATTTTTTTTTAATTTGTGTTGAGCGGCTATTCTAGTTCAATAAAGTCCTAGTATCACTGCGGCCGGTACCGATCTATTGTGATCGCCGCTATTTTCCTTACAGTTCGCCTCCGAGTCCTGCATCCATTAGGTAGTGCAGTATCTTTTGGGGGGCGATTTATATGTTTTACATCTTATGGGCTTAGGATGTGCTTTCCCTTACCAATACACACAGCCTAACACATGCTCTGTATGATCCATGCCTATGCTTTCCCCTCCACATTCCATAGCAACACGGAACATCCATTATGTAGCAGCGAAAACGTGATTGAAAAAGAATTTGTGAGAAAACGGTGTTAAAGGAGCGAGTTAAGACGCTTTAAGAGAAATAATTCCTTTTTAACGTTTCCTGGGAAGCCGCAATCTGTTGCTTTAGAAAACCGAAATTATAGTATAGATCGTTTCATCCACGAAGACTCCACCCATTTTGGTCGAGGGAAGCGCGGTGTGCGGGGAGTTTGATCCGAGCAATCCGAGCGTCATTATTGTAGTGTGCGTGTGTGTGCACTCATGGATGATTTGGCGTGTACCGATAACACTCAAACATTAGTGGAATAATGGTGGGGCGCGTCTTCGTGGATGAAATGATCTGTACAGTCGACAGCACATAAAATTGAGACGATATTTTTGCAAAGTCGCTCTTATGACAACTAAATAAGACCCCACAGTGTTTAGCTCGACTTGTAGTACCTTTAGGGATAACCTTAAAGGATGTTAAGAATAAAAGCTACGCTATAAGAGTAAGCCTAATCGCAGACCACCGACTTTTAGTTGGCCGATAGTTGGGTCGGACTGTTAATTAGTATGAAGAATGATCTGCGCACATACGTCAATTTGGTATCGGACGATTCTTCATACAAATTAAAATCGGGCCCAACTGTCGGCCAACTAAAAATCGATTGTCTGCGCCTAGTCATAAGTAAATAAGACCGTAATAGGTCACAATATAGAGACTTTTATAGAATTCTAGAGTCAGTTCGAGAGTTCAGTCGTTGCTAATTTATGTTGATTATTCGCTTTATTTCTTGAAGCTCACATTATTACCATAATTGTAGCAAGAGTGCCTTAAAATGTCTTACAGTCGCAAATATCTTGATACCCACCTTCGCTATATTTTGTATTCAAGAGTAATTAGTAACCAAATACACCTACTTGACGTACACACGTGTATTGTAACTCAATAGAGGAAGTGTTTCATTGTATTACCATTACCAATTAACGAAAGCTAGCAACCTACGCACTTCATAAATTATTGGTTACTAACTTTTGCCCGCGATTTCACCCGCGTGAAATGTAGTTTGTCACAGATCGTCATAAATTATAGCCTTTATGTTATTCTGGGTTATAAACAATAATAATGTAAAATTTCATCAAAATCCGTTCAGTAGTTTTTGCGTGAAAGAGTAACAAACATCCAGACATCCAAACACCCAGACATCAAAAACTTTCGCATTTATGATAGGAAGTAGGAAGTAGGATAATGTTACTCATTAAGCCTAATCTGAGTAATAAGATAATGTATTTGAGCTAAGGTAGACCGATGATCGACGATCGACGACGAAGGTCGCGGGAGGTGCCTGGATGCGGGCGGCGCAGAACCGATCGTTTTGAAAATCCTTGGGGGAGGCCTTCTTCCAGCAGTGGATGTCATTTGGCTGAAACGAACGATGACTAGAAATGTATTTACTTTTATCTCAAAATCAATTTTATTTTCTGGACACTTGAACACGTCCTATAGCATGCCCTAACACTAGTCCGAGACATCATATCGGCCGGTGTTAAGAAGAAGTGGCGGAAGAAACTCATGCCCGTTTTCACCATCAATCCTTGATTTTTAAGTGACCCCTATGATGATAACACATAACAGGAATTTTGTTTTCATAGGGGTCACTTAAAAATAAGGGATTGATGGTGAAAATGGGCATCAGTCACCTTTATCAGCTTCTTATTTATTTCAGGAAATACAATTTACATGATAAGTGCTGTGCGAGCTAGGCAGGAATATTCATATGAAAAAGTTCTGACTTACAGAACATTGTATCTTAAGCAGTTGTCATAGGCACTATTTTGCAACAAAAGTGTACACAATCTGCCAGTTACTTATGTACAAGAGCTTCCCTTAATTTACATTGCGATATAAAAGCGCGAAACATGAAAGTAAATTGCCCAGCATAACCATTTACTTCGCGACTCATTTGCTAACTAATTCTGCCCTTGACTTTTTGTTTTAGAGTTCCTGTGTAACTTGAAAACCTCTTAATTCCATTGATAGAGACTCTTTATGGTGCACCATACAAAGTCAATGAAAGAAATATAAATTTGAAACGGCACAATTGAGTCTTATCACTAGGAAGTGATCTCTTCTAGTCATTCTAGGTAACCTGGGTTGTCTGAGAGGACAAAGGGCCCCTTAAGATAAAAGGGCCATGTCCACTGATCCTACAATTTGAGAGCTACATTACTGAAAAAGTTTTTATCTTAAAAAGCAAACGATTCAAGCCTGACATTGAATCTCCATATTTGCGATTTTGACAGCTTCCCTTTGATTTTATCAAATCGAAATCCATAGCAATTACTGTCTAAGTAGTCACACCTTGGTCAAAATACTAGAGTAAGTTTTGTCTTCTTCTAAAATTATTTAAAATAGATAAGGTACTTAATACTTATGCAACAGAACCACTTGGCATCATTCTCCCACGACCTTTGCCGGATAAGATACGTCGTGTAAAACCTGTGACTATGCCAAAAGAAATTTCAAATGTCATAAAAATTTATCGCCCATCTACACGACCAAATAACAAATACGGATGTGCACTGCACCAATGTTCTTGGCCCAATGCCATACTAACTTGGATGTAATGCTACTTTGCAATAGTTTCAAACCAAAATTACTTTGCAAAACAAACACTTCTATGCACTGCTAGATGCCTTCCCAACCCGTCTGGCCAGCGTGGGGAGTGAAGGCCAATCCCTCCATTTGCCTTTGGTAAATTAGAACCGGTTGAGCTCTGCAGTGGAGACTGACTGAACTGATGATGATGATAACTAGATACTGAACTGAAATATTGCTCACTAAGTTGATGATAAGTATCAACAAGTCGCTTAGTCGATTGCGAGCGAGTGAGAGGAACAAATGTCTTGTATGGCCCACGAAGGTTTGAGTTGACCAACTAACACTTTTTCATTCGTTTTAGCCAAATGACGTCCACTGCTGAACAAAGGCTTGCCCCAAAGATTTTCACAACAATCTTGGATAGCCATCATAGTCCGGGGTAGCCATCTAGGTGCTTCTCGTGACTTTATCAGATCGTCAATCCATCTAGTGGGAAGTCTGTCTACATTATGTCGTCCGTTAAACTTAACACTTCCTACGCTGTGACACAATTTTTACTCTTAACAGCATGTCTATCAGTTTACTAACACGTCTGTGTTTAAAATTTTAAAACTAAGTTAGTCGTAATGGGTCTAATATTGCAGACAAGCTGACGCCCGTAATTTCACTTCATTTTTGTTCATTTACTTTAGTTATTAGCTAATATAAATAGAGCATTGCAGGTAAATGTTATTTGATTATGAAAAGTGGCAGTAATCAAGATAAATGTTATGGTGTCAGTAAACTGTTTATTAAGGAAATGGACAGTCATTACCTAACGTAGGATAGTTCAGTAGGTTATTTTTATCATATTATTTGAACACTAGCGGCCGCCCGCGACTTCGTACGCGTGGACCCCGTTTTACCCCCTTAGGGGTGGAGTTTTGTAAAATCCTTTCTTAACGGATGCCGTCGTCATAACATCTACCTGCATGCCAAATTTCAGCCCGATCCGTCCAGTGGTTTGGGCTGTGCGTTGATAGATCACTATTTCAGTCAGTCACCCTTGAGTTAAAGATTCCCTCTTACTTGTAAAAACTCATTTTTGTATCAACCCCAAAACTCTCTCTCAGCCATAGGACGTCAACTGCTGAACACAGGCCTCCCCCAACGCTTTCCATGTTGCCCGGTTGGTAGCGGCCTGCATCCAGCTCCTTTCTGCGACCTTTAAGATGGCGTCGGTCCACCTTGTGGATGGACGTCACACGCTGCGTTTTCCGGTGCGCGGCCTCCACTCCAGAACCTTGCTGCCCCATCGGCCGTCAGTTCTGCGTACTAGCCCCTAAGTAAAAATAATCCCAAAACTAGAAACTCTATAACCTAAATCTTCAACCACACCAACGCGTGCAGATCGCCATCGCAGGCGCGCTCAAAGGCCAATGACAGGTCGTGCGACCCATGACAGTTCACGCGACCTGTCACTTCATAGGGACTCGTGCCGCGATCGCGCCGGCGATGGCGATCTGCATGCGTTGGTTTAGTTGAAGCATAATACTTCTAAGTCTCTCTTAACTATGATTCTCATACAGGGTGTCTCAGCCCAGAATGGGTGAATCAAACTGCTAGGGGAGGTAGCTCTACTAATGTACTATCCCTAAAAAAATGAAAAAAAAAAATAAAGCGGATAAGGACACAATAGATTTTTTTTTAAAAGTAAGTAAACAAAGTCAGCTTTGCCTAAGTATCTGGCTATTATTGCTGCGTTTGGAGTTTATTTGTACTTTTTTCTTACTAATATTAATTCATGATCGCTGCGTTTCTAAACAAATTTTTGAAAATAATGACTAGATTTCGAGTTTAGAGCACATTATTTAAAAAAAATCCGAACTCAACTTTTTTTTTTCATATTTTTAGGGATAGTACATTAGTAGAGCATACCACGGGACACCCTGTATACCACGAGACATAAACACAGCCAAGCAATTAACTCAGATTATGGTTACACACGCTGTAATTAATTAAATGTCGTTATTAATACATTAGGTATTCTAATATCTGCAATGATGTACGCCTGGAGAGGTTTAATGGCATTTCCTTGGAATTGGATGGGTTAATATTAGTCGATTACAAATTCTTGGAATGTAGAAATTAATGGAGGTGTGTTAAGTACTTAACTAATACTATGAATGAACTAGATTTAGATTAGTTTGGGACTTTAGACACCTAGCCCAATGGCTTGATGTCGGTGGCTTTATTTCATTATTTTATATTCATAAGTAGGTATGAATGATTGACACTCAAACGAAGATTCGGTCCTGTGATTGGTCTTTTGAAAAGGAAATGTAGTAGGGAACAGAAAGAATTAGATATGTGATCATATTATGTCGCATAATGCCTAACAGTTGGCCACATGCGACATACTAATACGATCACATATCTAATTCTTTCTGTTGTCGAGATATTTGCATCGGAACAATTTACCCCCGGCACTTTCAGCCCCGCTCTCCCCAATTGATCTAGTTTTACACTTCATGAAAAGAAGAAAGAAAATGTTCAATTTATTATGCATTCATACAGTTTAAAAAGTACAGTCATGAACATAAATGCTTTCATTCATTCATTCATACCAGCCATTCACCACTACTGGACGTAAGCCTCCGAAAACCTCAAGCATCTCAATCTCCCACTAGACTTAAATAAGGTAAAACCGAGACAATATTGACTGCAAATAACCGATAGGTATAGCTTAACGTATCGATCGTCGTATGGACCGACGATCTGGTAAAGGTCACGGGACGAGCCTGGATGCGGGCAGTGCAGGACCGTTCATTGTGGAAAACCTTGGGGGAGGCCTTTGTCCAGCAGTGGACGTCATTTGGCTCAAACGAACGGACGAACAGCTTAAACTACAGAACTGATCATCATCATCATCATCTCAGCCATAGGACGTCCACTGCTGAACATAGGCCTCCCCCAATGCTTTCCATGTTGCCCGGTTGGTAGCGGCCTGCGTCTAGCGCCTTCCTGCTGCCTATATGATGTCGTCGGTCCACAGAACTGATAGGTCAAGGTAAACATTATGGCATCTTATTTCATAACAATAGGGGCTATTTTACTACAAAATGTGCGGTCGACTGTACAAAAAGTTTCCGAATAAGTCAAGTCTACGCGTAAGTAAGTGGAGTGTAACGATGACAACCGTCCGCCCAATAAAAACTCGTAACTCCCATTTTCTGATTAATTTCGTTGCGGGTCACGGACAGTTTAACTTTTCGCGGAACTTATAACTTAGGCTGTTTGCTCACTGGGTTTTTATCCAATTTATTAAATAAACAAGTAATTTGTCACACCACTTAGACCAAAATAAGAAGAGCTATAGTCTTTTTCACCTAAGATGATCCGTATGACGTTTCGAGTTTGAAAGATTTAGAGATGTCACATAACTAAACCATAGCGATTTATCTATCGATTTTTTTCGAAGAGTTAGTAAAACCTACTTTTAGAGAAATATTTTGTACATAGGTGTTATTTAACAAAAAACATGTTTTTTTAATTACAAATATTATTGTAACAATTTTTTATTGATAATATTCAAAGTTCATGGTTCGTGTTCAAAAAAACGATTCCTAAAAAGTACTGGTTCTGTTTCTTTAAATTAAAAACAATTAATTTATTTTCAATGCGTTTATTAAAGTCAATAATCCAAAAATATAGTTGATTTTTGTGATGTTTTTAATAACTAAGTATTCACTGCAATCGATTAATGAACCGCGGAAATAATCGATTTTATTATACAAGAAATACCCCAGCACTAAATCTATTCCGTTTCACACATTGCGTACATTAAATAAAAAATATTTTTACATCGTATTTAATTAAAGTATAATCAATAGACTCAGATTTTACTATATCGCACGTCCTCTAAAAGACTGTCACAACATAAAAAAGCGTGTTTCGAGAAAAAGCTGTTTTAAGTTTTTTTTTGACTTCGTAACAATGTTATGATCACTCGGTAGATGGATTTCTTAATCGTTTTATATGAATTTTATGGACAATTTATTAAACTTACTTGAGAAAATTTTAAGTTGGAAAAAAGGTTGCAAAAATATAGATTTTTCCTTAAATTTATAAAAAATGGCCCATAATATTACACTTTTATTGATTAGGGTGTTGTAATTTATGTAATAATACAATATATGCAAATGGAATTATTTATTATAATAGCTCTTATAATAAGCTATAATGTTTATAAATCTAATAGGAACATCAAAAAGTCACATAAAAAGTTTTTCCTTAAGCTAAGGTACACATAATCAGTCATATCCATCCAAATTTAAGGTACTCTCGTAGATTTAATCTTAAATAAACATGAAATTACAAACTTTTGAAAAAAGAGGCATAAAAATTTGGGATGTGGTTGCTCTCTACCAAACTCAGAAGATCCCTTTTTTTATTTTCTTTAAGATTTGGTTTACATTTATAAGCCGGTTTCATTTTAATATTTCTAGCGGACAGTTGCTTTTTTGTGATTTGAACTTCCTGAAACACAGTTTGTTTATATGAGTGTTTAATAAAAACTTTAGAGGGTTAACCTTGAATCACCTTGAAAACTTTTATTTCAGCTGTATTGAAGAACCTCAGATCTGGACCAATTTATGTCCCCAGCCAGTACGCTCAAATAATACGCAATGCCAAGAAGAAAGGCAACCCATACCATGTAAATGAAATGAGTTTTAAAGATTTTTTCTCTATGAAAAGTTTAGCTGACGATATGGGTTTTAATGCCAAAAATTTAAAAACAGCTGAAATAAAAGTTTTCAAGGTGATTCAAGGTGAACCCTCTAAAGTTTTTATTAAACACTCATATAAACAAACTGTGTTTCAGGAAGTTCAAATCACAAAAAAGCAACTGTCCGCTAGAAATATTAAAATGAAACCGGCTTATAAAAATGTAAACCAAATCTTAAAGAAAATAAAAAAAGGGATCTTCTGAGTTTGGTAGAGAGCAACCACATCCCAAATTTTTATGCCTCTTTTTTCAAAAGTAGTTTTATATCGTGTCTCTTTTTTTAATCAGTTTGCACAAGTTTTTGCTCAATAAAAAGAAAAAAGTGACACAACCTAGAATGCATCTGTTTTGCCTACAAAAAAAAAACACAAACTACTGGAAATTTTGAGTAAAACAACGCCATAAACTATAATGTAACACTCTTTTGGATAACATTACGAACTTTTAATAAATAATGAATGCACTAAACTGTAGTATTACGTGTTATGACAGTTTTGCACGCATTGTATTTATGCAATTTGAAATTAACTTACCCAAAATACAGCCCCAAGACAGGTTATGACAGTTTTCACGATCACTAATACACGTCCACTCGTCGCAAGTATCTATACGACACTGTTCGTGAGTGAGTCATGCAAATTCCTGCTCCCGTGAAAACTGACACTTGCGCCATCTAGTATCTTTTTTTCATACCACAGATACGGCTGTTTTTTCCATCGATAGGAAATCGAAAGCGGAATAAAACTGCATTTATAACTAAAATCACACTTTTTCTGTGTTATGACAGTTTTTTAGAGGACGTGCGATATATTTCAAGACAAGTAGTTAATTTATTTTTATTATATTGCTAATAAAATACAAATATTTTTTCAAAAATATTCTGCATAATGTAGTATGCGTAATATGGATAACCTTGAAGTGTCATACGGATCATCTTACGTGAAAAAGACTATAGTAATGATGTGATTATACTATTAGATTTTAAACCTTTGTTTGTAACCTGTCATCCACTTTGCAATGGAGGGAAGTCGAACTTTAATTTCGAACACTCCTCCTGTGTTCTTCTGATTAATTTCGTTGCGGTTCCAATGACAGTTTAACTTTCCCCCGGGACAAACTTGACCTTCATTGGTTGGGTTTATATGGCTATACAGGAGTTGCAGTGGTGGGAACGAGAGGTGGGAATAGTCCCGTATACTATTAGATAATACTATTAACGGATGCCATTTTAGATGTAAATAGTTTGATGAGCTATCGACTGTTCTAGACTACATTAGGGATAGGTATCATAATTATGTTTTTACTTTAAAAAACCCCTGAAACGATGAATATTAGGCCTCCACTCCAGAACCTTGCTACCCCGTCGGCCGCTAGTTCTGCGTACTCTGCGCCCTGCCCATTGCCACTTCAGCTTGCTAATCCACCGGTCATATGTATACGTTAGAAACCAGATAAGAACAAGTGTGTTTATCATCTATATTGGTAGCTAGCAAGTTGATTGTGAGCAAATTTATTTCTGTTACCGTTCTGGGGACAGGATACAGGATTATTCAAATGTAAAACTCAGAACAGCGGCTTACGTTTATATTTTATATTTTCGTGAAAATTAAAGCGGTATACAGGCGCGTAGGCGACCGAAATCCGATCAGCGAGCGACAAATTTCCATTATTTTATAATCTGAATTGATAATATGGTCTACATGTAATATGTCTACATAGGTAGACCATATGGCGCTCAGAGCTCGATAATGTAAGCGAAAATTTTACAACGTAGCTTTAAATATGGATAGCCACTTTGCGGTGAGATTATAGGTTAATAGCGATTTTCACGTTGCCAAGAATGTTTCGATGTAGGGCTGCCACAAGTTTTTGCAGAAAATACCCAAATTATATGCCTCTTCCGATCACAGATAGAGATAAAAACGTACGTACCTGCCCTGTAAATACCTTTTCGACCTTATCTTAAAGATTAAAGCATCATGCAATGAATTTCAGTCCCTAGGTGTTGGGTGTTGTTCAGCTGTTGTCGTCATATATTTATTTTAGTCTTTTTCAAGAAATAACGAAACACTTAGTGCACCGGTGGAATGTAGACAATGCTGTAGCTCTATCAATAAATTGATGATCTATTTCTTTTATTTGTATTTTCTATACCAGAGTTATTTTTTTCTGTTAATTTTGTCATCGCATTTTCCTGGATGCGAGCGGCGCAGGACCGGACTTTGTGGAAATCCTTGGGGGTGTGGCCTTTGTCCAGCAGTGGACGTCTTTCGGCTGAAACGAACGAACGAACGATTTTCCTGGGATTGGCAACCCTGAACCTCATATTAATATCAGACTTGTTTGATCAAGAGATTTGGGACATGAAAGTACGAGTAGGAAAGTGGGAATCGACGTTCCCGGTATTGCGACAAATCTTCCCACTCGTGTGTAACTTTACCAGGATAAATATGATGTTAATATTACGTGATGTACGAGTATACTCGATTATAAGTAGTATTTCTTATTAATAGACCTTTGATAAAGGTTGTCCTTTAGATTTATAGGAAATATTTATTTTGGGCCAAATCCTCGTTTGAAGGAGTTATTTTAATTTCTAATATTTTGTTTGCCTTTCAATACAGAAACTTTAGTAAGGAAATATTGCAATTAGCTTCAGATTAAGGCTTAGTTGCACCATCTTATTTTAACCGTAACAATAACAATAACCGGTGCTTTTTGTGTGGAGTTTGACAGATTTTTGACGGTTATCAAAGTTAAAGTAAGATGGTGAAACTCAACCTAAGTGCTGTATTAGGTAATAAAGCTGAAAACGGGCAATAAATCACAGTTTGAAACTTTAGATTTGTTGAACTTCAATATTCGTTAAAATCAAATGACGTTGCTGGAAAAAGGACTCCTTCAAAGATTTCCATAATCAATTCTGCGGGCTATGCCATGTTTCATAGATAAAAATACCTTTCGTTCGTTCGTTCGTTTCAGCCAAAAGAAGTCCACTGCAGCTGGACAAAGGCCTCCCCCAAGGATTTCCACAAAGACCGGTCCTGCGCCGCGCCCGCATCCAGGCACCTCCCGCAACCTTCATCAGATCGTCGGTCCACCTAGTGGGATGTCTGCCCACTCTACATCTTCCGGCTCGTGGTCGCCACTCAAGAACTTTCCTGCCCCAAAAAAATCTTTATCATCTCTTAATATAACCTGGTCTTAAATAACGTCTATCAAGTAACATGCTCGTATCTTATATGCAAATACTTGCGATGGGGATTCTTCATTTAAGTGGCACTATGCCAAATGGCTTGCCGGATCAACATTTACGATCTTGTTAGTGTAGTTTGAGTTGGCAGGAAGATTTGTGTTAAGGTAGTGCCAGCAAAGCAAACTTGGCTTCACTAGTTGGGTTTTTAATGGCGGTCAAACTGTGAGAACTGGCTACAAATTCCTTACTAGGACAAAAATAAGTATTGTTGGTGAAAAAAATACGGGACAATGTATGTTTTTTTTACTCACGGCGAGGAAGCTCTTGGCTTGTATCTCACCTGATGGTAAGTGATGATCAGGCCGAACGTGGAAGCGAGCTTCACCCGGAATCCTCAACCACAGAGGAACTGGCTATCTTACCTCTAACTGCCGGAACACAACAATGCTGTTAACATTGTTGTTATGGCGACAGACTTAGGTAAGATGGTGGTAGCTAGCCAGGCGGACTTAGAATAAGCCCTACCACCAACCAAACCGAACAGAAAAATCTGCCCCCACTGGGAATCGAACCCGGGACCTCTGCGTCTGAAGCAGGTGGTCTTACCACTAGACCACAGAGGCGGTTTTCTAGGATTTCATAATCGGTCCAGGTCGGTGTGTTTACAGTGATTACGAGTTGAAAACGAGAAACGTATTTGTATTGACGTTAACCGGTCATGTTTGTTTGAGTATTGTTTCTTGATGATGGCAACTCAATATAACATAATGGAAATGGCTCGAACGCTCTAGTTCTGGAGTAATAGCCAAGTTAACAACCACTAGGTACTCCAAATCGGTCCTCAATTCCTCATACATAAACTTATGAATACAAAGTCAAAATAATAAATCCTTCTTACCCATTTAGGCAAACAAGTCACTAGTAGCCCGTAAATTGCAATAAAAATATCAGCCATTTACCATAAATCTGATATCACTTTTGACAAAGTATCTATCTTTATCATGGACCAATAGACTTTAGCACTTTTTCAAACAAATAAGACACAAATAGTAGATCTCTTATTATTTAATGTAAAGTTGATACAGTACCAAGGGTACGACATACTCAAAATAACATTGCATTTTAGGTCAAAATATCGATTTAATTAACTAATAAATTTAGCCGTAGTCAAATAATTGTTTTGAAAAAAGGTGACGTCATAGTTCCATTGCATTACCTATCACCAATTTAAGACAGATTTAACTATTTTGAGATCACTATGCAGCTGTGTCTATTTCGATTTTTTTACCCAAGTCTATGGGCGCGATCTAACTACTTGTACTCATATATTATTATCTAGATAAATTGTTTTTATTCTGGAACGGTGCCATGCTAAGTCCCGAATCAAAATTTACTGCCTTGTTAGTTAGGTTTGCTTTGGTTGGAAGATTTTTGTGGTAGAAATAATGTGTTGATCGTATGGAAGACGGCCATTATGCTAAACATTACAACATAATATTTGTAATTAGGCTGATTTACCTACCACAATAGATTTTAGACCTTATAATATAAGAATTGTTATCTGATCTGCATACCAAACGTAGAATAGGTAAATGCTTAAAGTCCAACAGTGGCTAAGATGATGATGAGAATCGTGTTTCATGCATAAGGTTTAGCATACTTAAAAAGAGCCTTTCGAATCACTCATATTAATCAATTTCAACAGTAACATACATAACATAAACACAGTAAATACACAATCTGGGTCTCTCTTAAAGGTCAAACCCAGAACATCGAGTACCGCATCAAGATTGTGCTTAGAGAGAGAGAGAGAAAGTAATGCTCGTTTTCACCATCAATTCCTAATTTTAAAGTGACCCCTTTGACAAAAAAAATCCTGTTATTGGTTACCATAGAGATCACTTAAAAATTAGGGATTGATGGTGAAAACGAACATAAGTGTCCTAATGAGTACCCACTCTTAATCTGCTCCAACAAAAACATGCTACCCATTATAAAACAAGCGATTACAAACCATAATTGCAAAACATTTCATGGTTTTACATTTCAATTTCCCGTGAAAGCTGGAGCTTAGCATAATGAGTTTTTAATGGACGTGAGTGATGTCTCTATTGAGATAAAAATGATGCAAATAAAAGTTATATGTTATTGTAAAAGTATTGTTTTTGTGAAGCTACTTACTAGAAAGTGAAATGAGTGAGACAGACATCAATCTTACTACTTAATGACAATTTTCTGCAATTGATTTTGAAGTTTATTTTGTAGTAAATTGCGAAAAGTTTTCATTTTAGGCCAGGGAGTAATTTATATGCTAGTATGGCAATATTTTATCAAAATTCATGCAGTAGATTTTGCGTAAAGGAATAACATTCGATCCAGATATCCCCCACAACCTGCAAAAAAATGAACAATACAATAAATGACTCTTCATTCGAATGAATAGTGTCATATTATTTGTTGACGTAAGAGAGAGTGAGATAAAGATCGCTTTTGCACGTTGCAATATAATATTTTAACTGCTTTGGACATAATAGGGATGATGACTGGTTATTGAAATCGAAATTCAATTTAGTCCGTCAGACAGATAATAAAAAAATTTTGGACACATTATTTTTGAATTATGAAAAATCATAACCGAATAATTCAAGTATTGTCGCGTGACGTCACTTTTGAGTATAAATTCTACTAAAGCGTGACGTAACGCGCCATTTCAACTCGATGTAGCACTGTTATTATTTAATCTGTCTGAAAGACAAATAATTGAAATTTTGTAACTGCTCCTTGTAAGAAACTCAGCTACACTAAAGCTACATACTACTACAGTTAAGATAAATAATACTAAGTACTGGATGTCAAAGTGCACTACCTATGTCAAGTGCAGTATGTCAAAGAAACAACCACTAAACGTACAAAGCATTGTTATGTAGCTTTGTGGAAAGCTTAAAGCTCTTCTCATGCAAGCACAGCTACAGTTCTTAGAATTTGAGGAATTGTCTTGAGAATGCAGCGTGTGATCTCAGAGGCAAATCTTTCTTAACGTGGTTTGAAATTGTTGCATCCATTATGGTAGTAACCTCTTTTTTGTGAAGCATTATTTGTACAACATGAAGTAGTGGATAGCTATTCAACCACTATCATTAGCTTTTGAGGCTAGATTTTAAATGTTTTTAATGGAAAGGCCACTATTAATTTTTCTTGTTTTTTTTTCAGGTAAGTACTACATTTCATGAAACAGAACAAAACAGAAACTTAACGTGAGTACCTAGATAAAAAAATCCACATGTTACGTTACTTTTTTACAGTAACCTTACGAGCGGTCACATCTGCGAGGCGCGCCACTCTGCCCCTAATTCTTAAACCCTGTTACCTGTAAAGGTAATTAAAGAAACATTTTACCTACAATACAAGCCAAATATAGTTACTTTACCTTAATAAATGAAGACATTATATGTAGTTACAAAAATGTTGGACCTAGGAATGTTTAAAACACATTAATTTGTCTAGTCTACTCTAACTTTTGTGTTTGTTATTTGGACCTTGTATAAAAGTCCAAGGCTGAGTTGCTCCACCTTATTACAACGGTAACTCTAACGATAACCGGTGTTTTTGTATGGAATTTCACAGACTTTTGACGTTTGTTAAAGTTAAAGTAAGATAGTGCAACCCAGCCTAAAGGTATACTGCCAACTTTTCTAAAATGCCTCGGTCCAAAATGTCACTTTGCGCTATGAAATGGAGCCACTTTTAGTCTGGAATGATTAAGAAAAGTAATCAGACGCGTAATTATTTACGAGTGATTTATCTCAATTAGAGCATGCGTAATTATGACGTACGAAACAGTTGCTATAACTGTTGTCTCTCTAATGACGAGAGGCACGCCACTGTTAATTATATTCAGATGTGTATTATATGCAACAAAAACTTACAGAGCACCCTAATTAGATACCATTAGGCAGAAGAAAGAACTTCCATCGAAAAAAGAAAATAAATCGTAATATCGTATCGTATTTTAAAGCCTAAAAGAGTGAAGAAATAAAAATCAGAAAATATAAAGCCGGCAATAATACAAAACAAGCTACACTTCAGACATTATTAACGTCAAGAATTTCACAAACATCGAAATGTACAATACCTGGTGTGCTACGATAAGCTTAATATTTTTAAACAACCTGTATATAAAGAAAGACTTGATATTAATATTATTTCTAGCCATAATTCGTAACCTCAATAAACCCATCGCCCAAAATTATTATTGGTCATAGAAGTATTCCTCCATAACAATTTTCTCAGCCAACCATCAAAATGGCTGCTCCAGATAAAGCAAGTATCAAGATTATTGCCCCCAAGAGGTGTCGCATGCATTCACGATAATAGTTCGTAGAGCACTTTTGTTTTCTGTTTGAAACATTGGTGTCGTTGGGGACGAATGACAGAAGATTGACAAAAATACGAAATACTTATAGTAGACTAGCTGTGCCCGCGACTTCGTACACGTGAAAATATTTTTGATGTTTCCCATTTTTGCAACACTTCATGATTGCTCCGCGGTGATGTCATACATACATACAGTGAGTCTGATCACCTGGTAAAATTTTATTGATTGATCATATTCTACTTCGCCCTAACGGGTCGGACAACGGTGACCAGATACACTGTATAGCCTGAAGCCTTTCTCGGTAAATGGGTTATCCAACACAAAAATATTTTTTCAAATCGGATCAGTAGTTCCGTTCAAGCAAATTGTCAAACTTCTTTTTAAAACATTGTGAGTATTGCATAAATTGAAATATTCTTGTTAAAATTAAATAACATACTATAATTAGCTGTAGACTTTGCTTTTGGGAGAGTTTAACGTTTAACATTAAAACCAAAACTATAGGGGAGAGTTCGGTATATTGTACCGCCGGGTAAATTGTACCACCCTCATATTTCGTAAAGTATTTATTGAATGTCTGTAATTGCAACACTCAGCGATACACAACTAAATTCAATTAATATCGGCCATGTGGTTTTTTCCGTGACAACGAACACGTGTGTTTTATTTTGAAAAGTATTTTTTCATTGTTTTCAAGTAACTTTTGACAATGCATATTTAGTTTGTAATTTTGCTAAATTTAATCACAGGGTGTTTCTAATATATTATTTAGAAGCGTAAATTGGTGTGGATTACAATTATTTAAAACATTTTTCGGTATTTATAAACCATATTTTTTACCGATTTTTTAAAAGCACTATCACCTAGTCGGCCAAATTGTACCACATCAAGTTGTATGAAACTTTACCAAAGGATTTTGAAATTTTTTTTAGTAAATCATATTTTGAAGTTATAATAGCGTAGTTATGTTTGACTAACAATAAATGAAAGCAAAAGACTGGCAAAGTAGATTAGGTACAAGTGTGCGTTACGATAATTGGAATTACAAAACTTTTACTCAAAATCGTGATAACGTGTAAAACAATATCGATTGTCTATGTTATTAACTCCTGTTCCTTTTCGTTACCTAATTTGTTAAGAATGTATCGTATAATATTTTGCCATAGTTTTTTTATAGGCTTGAAATTTATTGAAATCCCTGTGGTACAAATTATCGAACCGGTTGGCTAAATTGGACCGAAGCTCTGAACTCGTATTTTGTTGATTTGTGCTAAATATACAACAATTGTGTTGATTAATACCTATGAAATATTAAGTTGAATAATTTCTCTTTAATTATATACCATGAACATTAGCAAAAACAAAAGAAAACTATGTGTAAAATGAGATTGAAAAAAACTGGTCCAAATTACCGGACTCTCCCTTATTAGTTAACATGAATGGCCATGTAATTATAGTAACATGAAGCGACCGAGTGGCTAATTTTCAAAACCCAACGTGAGCAGGCTAGTTATTTAATTTATTAATTACTAGCTTTCCGCCCGCGGCGTCACCCGCGTGGAATTTTGTCTGTCACAGAAAAACTTTATCGCGGGCGTCCCTGTTTCAAAAACCGGAATAAAAACTATCCTATGTCCTTTCCCGGGACTCAAACTATCTCTATACTAAATTTCATCAAAATCGCTTCAATGGTTTAGGCGTGAAAGCAAGACAGACAGACATACAGACAGACAGAGTTTCGCATTTATAATATTAATTAAGTATAGTATATTAGTATAGTATAGATCTAATTCACTCTTCCGATTTGTGTCTACCACATAAGTAGGTTAATATTCATCAGCTCATTTCAGTTACATGTTTCTTCATGCACTAAAACCCGGAGCTAATGAGTAAAGTTATAATATCTCAAGTTACCCCGCGCTTGATATGAGTTCTCTACTATTACTTTTACTGCACTATGCTATGCATCAAATTCATATAAGTTTTCAAAACTAACGCAATGCTCTGAAAGTGAATATTTTTATTAGTTACTTAGCCATTTTCATAGAGCCATTTTATAGCCCGTATTCACAAACGATGCTTGCTTAAGTGATGCAGTAAATCCAACGCACAGCGTTAAATAGAGCTTTGTGATTGGTTCGTGTGTCACCCTATGCGTCCACGCGCACGTGAGATCTCATAGTAATTAATGTTTTTGAATATGGGCGTTAGATGCACGACCTAATTCCGCTAGCTCCCTTCCATCACCGGGGAACCAGACGCAGGTACCTACCATCCCTACAGCATTCAGCGATGCCAGTTTTTTTTTTTTGCCAAGTCGGGACTTTGGTACTTTTTGAGTGAAAATAGCGGGATTCTTCCGTCAGAAGCGGGACATAGTAAAAAAACGTAATATAATCAAAGGTTTTCAAATATTTATCTTTTTATTTGACTTAAAATTACGTTTACGTGACAATGGATAGCAAAAGTAGCCATAGAAAATGTATTTTAACAAAAAAATAATATTTTAAACCACGTGTCAAGTACGGTCGAGTTTTCTCTGAAAAGCGGGACCGAGTCTGTCCCGCGCGGGACATTTAAATTTGATTTAAAAATCGGGACGTCCCGCCAAAATCGGGACGTCTGGCAACGCTGAGCATTGTCGACTTTCCACCAGCTTACACTAAGCGTTTCGATAACTCTTTCATAATGTTCATAATGCGAACACCTAGGGATTGAAATTCACTGCCTGCTGCTGTCTTTCTCGAACACTATAATCCGGGCCTTTTTAAGGCGAGAGTGAATAGGAGATACTTAAGTACCATCCTAGACTGCATCTCACCTAAAATCAGGTGCGATTATAGTCGAAATACCTGCCTTGTTCTGCATAAAAAAAAATCCGTTTAAAATGTTTGAGACAAAACAAGGAATGTTAAAACAATTTTACTGGAATAACTTTCAAATAAGTGAAAACAAGTCACAAAAAATGTAAACAGTACCGAATGATGAAATACTTAGGTATACTTAAAATTAGAGAGTAAAATGAAAACAGAAATAATGATTGTCCAGAATCATGTTTAATCATCATAATACTGACCAATCTACATAATTATACCAACTTTGCATGTACAATGGTCAGCACATCAGCCTATAGAATTTTGTTGTAAAATAACTCTTAATCCAACTAAATAAGATGCCAATCTTGATGCACTTTCGTATGAATTACAAGTGAAAATAGAGTTCTTAACAAAAAAAGACTAATTTTGTGAACTAAATCATAAAGTTAGACGAAGTTTCACAATAATACAGTAAGTAGGTTTCCATTTTGTATAATTTCTTTGGGTAAGTTTTTGATGTAGTTTTCAAACTTTAATTCAGTCTTAAACTGTTTCTTAAATTATGTAATGACAAAGACCTACATCAAGACCAATAGAAGTAAGCAATTTTGTAAATGAAACAACTTTTGTTTCTTTTCTCTTTTTTCTGTTTACAATTTTCTACTAGGATCTTGGGAATAATTTTGCACAGATAAATAATAATAACTTTACTATTCTTTTTCAGACGAAATAACGATTTGGTATCCCAAATCGGTGTAATTTGGGATACCAAATCGGCGCACTTTCATACGTCTCCATACTGATTAACAGCCCGACCCAACTATCGGTCAACAATCGTTTGCTTGAAGCCTTGAAGATAGCATCGCCCGTTTCCAATTTTAAAACTGTTTATTTAAATTGTTTTTCTTCTAAGGTTAGGTATATTTCTCCAAAGAGTTTCCAACCAAATAAAACACGCGTTACCAAAGAAATATAAACTAACTTAGCTTTTTTGCCTCGAATACTTTATTATAAGGCTACACTTCTCGGAAAGAGCAAATCGAGTTAACTAACATCTTGAGAAGGTGCCGAATGATACGAGTTTCTTCATCACGTATCAGGGGGGCTACTCCGAAACGCTGTTTACGTAGTTTCGGGTCTATCTGTCACCGTCACTCATGCTGGCATCTCGCTATGCGTGAGAGGGATGGCAGCATTTGAAACATCAGATCACGATTTTCGGAGTAGCCCCCCCAGATCCGTGACGAGCGTAGTTCTTGTGTTGTTACCAATCATAAAGGTTTTAGGCGTTAGATAACTCAAAGGTGACTGACTGACATAGTGATCTATCAACGCACAGCCCAAACCACTGCTGCACTGGACGGATCGGGCTGAAATTTGGCATGCAGGTAGATGTTATAACGTAGGCATCCGCTAAGAAAGGATTTTACGAAACCACCCCTAAGGGGGTAAAACGGAATCCACGCGTACGAAGTCGCGGGCGGCCGCTAGTGAATCATATAGTTACTACTTATGTTATTATACCTAGCAGAATAGAGCAACAAAGTATTACTGAGCGAGCGAGATGTCACTAGCAGCAACACTGTGTGATAAAAAGAGATGCGCGATGCCGTCGCCGTCACGTCAAACAGAACTTTGTTTTTTGGAATTATTTGACAGTTTGTTAGCACTTATTGTCAAGCTGATGAACTCTGATATTTTTTTAGATTTTACCTGAGTGAAATCGTGGATGTTTATGAGAAATAAGTATGTTTCTGATACGTGGTGATTGATTCAGTGATTAATATTGGTATAAAACAGTGAAAAATAATTGAAGTATAATATTACAGTTATTAGATTCAGTTAAGAATTGTGTTATAATTCAGTTTGTAATTAAATCTCAAATGTAAAAATCTACATGATGATAAATAAATTTTGCTTTACAGAAATAAAGTAAAAGAGCTGATAATTGCATATCTAGCTACCTCTGAACATTCATCCATCCATCATGTTCTTGAAACTGGAAACATCCATTATTTCCCGTTCTAACTAATACCTAATAACACTTCTTGTATTCTGTGAGCGATTAATTGTATTCTAGGTAAGCTTGGTAGAGATAAATGGAAGAACTTTTAAAATAATTGCTATAGAATCAGAACACTTCTGAACAAATAATAGTACTAGATCATTATTCCAGATTATTCAGAAATGATATCATTACTTGACCACCTCTCAGACCACGAAATCCCAAGTTCGATTCCCAGCGGGCGCAAAATTTCCTGCTCAGTTTTAATATGTTCTAAGTCCGCCTGGCTATCTACCACCATTTTAAATAAGTCTGCCGCCATAACAATAATGTTTACAGCATTGTTGAGCTTCAGTTGTTGGAGTAAGATAGCCAGTTCTTCTGTGGTTCAGGATTCTGGGTAAAGCTCACTTCCACCATTCGGCCTGATCATCACTTTCCATCAGGTGAGATACAGGCCAAAAACTTACCCTTTATGGCTAAAAATACTCGTAACATTCTAAAAGTCGGTGAAGGTAAATTATTATCATTTTCGAGCTACCAGTCACCAAAGAAGAAGATTGTATACAAAATCAAGGGTATCAACGAGTTATTGATAAAAATCAGCTCTAAAAAGCGTCTGCAAGCCGTGATTTCAATCAAAGGATTTTGCCACGTTTTTTCCCAACTGAAATATTTTGTTAGCGTCGATACAGAATCACGTCGTAATTTTCTAGTAGTCTGAGATTCAGAAAATATTTTCTTGGCAACTTTACCTAGCGTTAAGTAAACAGCGAAGAATTTTATATTTTCTTTTAACATTTTGAAAATTCCTTAGTAGAGTAGGTAAAATCTACAACATACTCGTATTAAACAAAATATTTTTACACCTACATTAGCATGTAGGCAGAAAAGTTCTCGAGTGGCGACCACGGGCTGAAAGAAGAGTGAGCAGTCTTTCCACTAGGTGGACCGACGATCTGGTGAAGGTCTTTGTAGAAATCCTCGGCTATTGTCTAGAAATGGTCGTCATTTAAACAAAGAGTTTTTTTGTTTAGTTAGTGTTTGTGTATTTATAGTTCTAAGAAGCTGGTATACAACCAAGTAACGTACGGTAATTTTCCAAGCAAATTATACTCTTTTTCGTCACGCTACCCAAGTAGCAATTGGTATTAATGGCAAATTCATACTTGTCTTAACTCTATCTAAATTTACACTTAAGCTAAAACCAAATAAACTTAGAATAGCGATTTTTTTCTTTAAGACTTTATATTCTTCATCGAGCGCTACTTAAGCAAATTAAGAATAACCAAAACCAACTTAAGTATTCTTTAGATAATTCGGTCTTAAGTTATTCTTAGCTTAAGTTAAAAAAAATCTTATTTAACTAAATTAAGATTTTTTGTATGCTCACTTAATACTAAATTGTATAGATGAAGTATTATTTAAGTGTTGCAAAGTAAGTAAAGTATTCGTAGATTTACTTAGGACTTTTTAAAGACCATTGTCCTAAAATAGTTTTATGAAGATTAAGTTAATTACTTTTTTACTAGAATTAGTACATTTTGAGAAAAAATACACTTAACGGGACGATTTCGATAAAACAGGATCACGCCTATTAATAATTCGGGCACCTGCGCTAGCTTATTGTATTAATTTTTGAAACAAAATGCGTGCGGTCGCCCGCGATCATAATTATGCTATTATAAGTAAACTCAAAATATGATTTACTAAAATATTGTCTAAAATATTTACAAAATTGTATGGTAAAGTTGGATACAACATGATATTATACAATTTAATTAACTAGGTGACAGTAGGTACTTTAAAAAAAACTTAATATAATAACTACCTACTAATGTTTCTAATAATTGTAATCCCCACTTATTTACGCTTCTCAACACTGTGTGATTAAATTTAACAAAATTACAAATGGTTTAAAGTTCCATAAAAACAATTAAATAAAGACCGATATTAAATTACATAATTTAATTGTATTGTGTAAATGCTTATCGCTGATTGTTGCAATTACAGACTTAAGAATACTTTACGAAATATGAAGGTGGTGCAATTTACCCGCCAGTACAATTTACCGAATTTTCCCCTATATGTTATAACAAAACTAAAAACGTAAAAACCAATTAAAATCCTATTAGGACCATTTTCGACTTCCACGCTGACAAAGTCGAGGGAGAAATCATGTAATTCATAAATAAGTTAGTAAATGAATTGTTCTCTAATGTATAGCAGCACCAATAATTTAGCAAGACTAAGACATAATGATAACTATCTAGTTTTAACTAAATAAAACTATAGATCTACTTGATACCATATGCACTTAAGTAATACTTCATCAAGTGAATTTTAAGTGTAAGTAAAATCTAATTTTGCTAAAGTAATACTATGTAAAGTACAACTTGACTCAACTCTTTCTTGACTAAACTTACAAATTCAAAATCTTCTATACTTTTGCTACATTAAGACAAATTAGAATTACCGCCATTATGAGCTACGTGTAACAAAAAATAAATCAGAAATTAACCAATAATATCATAACAATAGAACATTTAAATTGAAGTACGTCTTTATTACACTTTTTCTAGTTGCATAAATGTCTAAGAACGTTTGCATAAAATAAAATATAATTTTATAACCTCAAAGTTTTCCTTATACAATACAATTTCGTAATATTTTATTGATCTTATTAGGTTTTTTTCAAGGCCCTTCTGTTTTATAACATTATCCATTGATTTTACACGAGAAACCATTTAGCGTTTTATATTTCCTATGCAAAAATGACATTCACGGTCTTTTCTAGACATAATATAAATTAGTTATTAAAATAATTTAATCGCCATTTTCATTAACCTTTATCTAAAGTTGATTTAGTGTTCAAGATCATAATGTTTTCTAAATTAAAGTAACTCTTTAATAAAAAGTGTCTTACATAGTTCTTCATGAAGTTAAATAAACCTTAGCTGTAAAAATAATGATTAGTCTTAAATAAGTGTTCAAGATATCTTCAACTCTATTTCCTTGTCTACAGTCATACTACAAGATATCATATAGTACTTGTTTAGAAATTCTTAAAACTACACTCTTAATTAGGGTTTAAGTCTGCCTTAAGCGTTATCTTAACTCTGTCTCAGTGATTTCCAAAGGATTGTGCCCTTTTTTGATTACCATTGTCTTGGGGCATAACTTCAAGATTTCTTGAGTGCGACTATTGTCTTGGCCAAGACAACGGCTGGAATTAGGCTACTAGTCTTCAAGATATCTTCAATGCCTTATGAAGATAATCTGTTGCTACTTGGGTAGTTTCCTTATTAGTGCGGGGCAGTGACACGTCTATTAATTGACATAGGGTAGAGACCCCGTTTGTGGCCTCTATGTCTTTTTTGGTTACAGATTAAAATTAGTTTTAAATATACTGTTAAAAAATATATATTCAAGAATAGTCAAAACTAAAGATTAATAAGAATAAATATGAATTTGAAGCGACGACAGCCGAACGGTGAAAGGTGTCGGACAAGTCGATTCGAGATTCGAGTAACACTGGCTAATTAGCCAAAAATAAGGATGTTACTTAAGGGTTAATTAACCCTTAAGTAACATCCTTATTTTTGGTTACACTTTGAACACCCTAGGGTAAAAAAATTACCCCAAACGGAAATGTAAAATTGTAAGTTAAATATTTAAAATCAATTAAATTTGTGATTTAGAATGTATTAGTGGACTTACTAAATTATACGATTGCTTTAAAATAACGTCTATCTAGCGTAAAGAAACATCTTAAATCAATTATAACAAAAAACAAAGAATTTTTCATTTGCAAATAATAGTCTTCACAGTGGTCTTCTAAAAAAATTTGGCAAGTTATTGTGGGAACCAAAAACTTACACTAATAGGACATTGAATAGATGTTTTAAACATATTTTAAACTCAACGTGAAATAAAACGAAAATTTCTGACTTTATTATAAGCAAAATAAAAAAAAAACATTTTTTTATAAAATTATGAAAAAAATTTTTTTATTTATTATTATTTTCAAAACATATCAGACAAACTTAAATATTACGTAATTATCACTTTTGAGCTCTTTTTCTGTGTCGAATTTATGAACGCTGTGTTCTGAAGGGATATCTTCAAAGCTTGAAAAGTATCATGTAAATCAAGGTCTATTTATCTCTTTACATTCTCGAGACAACGTTGCTACTTAATCGTCATAATAAATATTTACTCATTTTGTTTCAATATTGTAAAAACCTATGAATAACATGTTAGGTGATGATAAATTAAAGCATGCGTAACTAACACCCTGGGGTAAATTTCTACCCCACCTACCTGTACAAGCCAAACGGATGACTTTTTTCACATCTTGCGTCTATGAGCTTAAAGCGCACACTCTGCATTGAGAATACACAAAACGACATTGCACTAGCTTTGCTAGAAAAAAAGATATGTCAATTTTTATGCGCCTGGGGTAAAAAATTACCCCACGGTGTTATTTAAGGGTTAAGATAATGCTTTACAATATTATTTAAAATTTAGAGTGACCAAAACTGGTACTTCTACCCTACTCCAGAATAATTTTCTCTATCTTTTATACAACGTAAGCCTTTTTCGTTTCGTTAGTATTCATTTCTCTCGTAGAGTTTAATAACCAAAAGAATATCCGAACGTTCACACCTAAATCGATTAATCATCGGAAGCTGACCCGATTGTTCGCCGAATGTTCGAATCACGCTCCAGAATCGTACGGCTTAATACATCTGAGCGACCCGTATTTATAAGGTTGATCAGATTTCAAGGCGTTTCTGTCATTATTTTTGTCTTGCCTGAATTTCAGATTTTTCAGGTCAATAAACTGAAAGTTTTTAAAGACTTGCGTGGGTGGAATTCTGTAATGCCACCTGGATGGAAGTACTGTTAATACTGTAGATAAAAAAATTTAGTGATTCGTATTAATATTGAGAATTAAGTAATTACTGTTTCTTAAGAAGACACAGTCTGGAGCACATGAAGAACATGAAGAAAACCAATACCTATGGCATGTTACAAAGTTGGAATAGATGCTATTTTCCAATAAACATTAGTGTACTCTGTGGTGTCGAATATACTAATAATTATGAATTCGATTTAGATTATAAGCGCACACATTTGTGGGTGGAATTAGAAATGAAGATGGAATTTCATGTTGTTTTGTATAAATTAATTTAGGGCGTTTACCATTAATTAATTGGGGTTGTTGTATTCTCATTAATTTTACCACTATTGTTAAGGTAATAATTAATTTACATTGAAATTGCCTTGTAGCCAATTTAGTTACGAATTATTTTGTAGTAATGATAATTATTTTGTGTAAGTACAAAATTATAAAAAAAAATAAGATTCTTACAAATACATAATATACCTTATCGTACCTTATAAATACTCCCATACCTTTGCTTATAAAAAAGTAGTACCAGAGTTATTTTGTACAGAAATATAATTTTAAACGTGTGTCAGCTCGTTGGAGAGCTGGGGGCGTAGTGTGAGTTTACGTCAAACGCATTCGATGTCGACTGCGTAAAAAAGTGACATTAAATGTATGACGGATTGTACAGCGCCCCTAGCGGAAACTTTCAAGAACTAAAATCTTCATATTTTTAACGCGCTCGCTAGAGACGACTTTTGATGTAAACTCACACTAAGCCCTCTGAACAAATAGATAAATAGCTCAGAAACCAGGCTGCTCTCATGAATACGGGCACATCTTCGCCAACCAGTGCTGCCCACAAATCACCCGCTTACCCGGCCATACATCCACGTCATAGGATGACAAGACCAAGTGCAATGGTCTGCCAAATGTTAATATGTGGCGTGTTAAATCATATGGAACGTTAGTTGAAGTTCCAATTGTAGGTCCATTTTGAATTTAATGTAGTCCAGCTTGTAATGATGACTAGAAAAAATACTTCATCATTAGGTATCATTATTAACATATTTTAGTTGCTGCAGGAGCACGACCCTGTCTAATTTACCAGAGGCAAATGGAAGATTTAGTTTATTTGCCTTTTAGCAGGAAGGGGTTGGTGAAAAGCATTTTCTTTTTTTATATCGCAACTCAACTAAACATTCATAAAAAATTAAGGCTGAGTTGTATTACCAACTTACTTTAACCGTAACTATAAATAACCGATGCTCTTTGTTTGACAGATTTTCAGACGTTTGTTAAAGCGGGATGGTGCCTAAGAGTAGGTTTCGATTTTTAAGAATATCCACTTTTTTCAGCTCTAGCTGAAAGTTTTATTTTATCAGAAAGCCGCCTATTTGTTTTAGGACGGCAGTGTAGTGGGGTCTGAATTATGCTTTCATTAAGTGTAAAAATGTTTGCATACTGCAATAAATTATCAAAGAAGGGTTTGCTGCAGTCATAAACTAAGCCATAAAATGACGTCATCGCTAATTTGTTCACTGCATTCTCTCATAGATTTATGAGGCTCAATTGGTATCACTTAGCAATGCGAAACCGGCTATTAGAGTCGTCCTCAGGGGATAACAAGTCCACTATTTGTAGTGATGTAAAGTTACTATATCGATTAAAGATCCCATGCTTATCGACAAACCTAACATAATATCTATCACATGGGTATTTTAAGGGCAGTCTTGTTTAATTTGATTGTTGTTATATTTTATTGAAGAGATTTCTTTTTGTATGTTTACTTGCCTACAACGAACAAACTCAAAATTACTGGACCGATTTCAAAAATTCTTTCAACATTAGAGATACATACTATTTTTTAAGTAACATAGGCAATTCACTCAGGATAAACCACGGGCAAAAGCTAGTAATATAAATAACGTTAAAAATGCAGTTAGTATCACAACTCAATGGGTACTTCATAGTTCTCCTAATTATTTCGTACGTAAATCGAATAATTTCATGTGCAATGTCGTATCCGGAATTTTTATTCTAGGAAGAGTCATCAACGGTTAAATAGTTTTTCAGTATTTAAGCATTGCTAAATTTAGCATTCGCTAATGCTTTGCGAAAGTCTGACCACATTTGTCGGTTTTCATATTTCAACTTAACGTCGTTGAGTTGCCACAAGTGCGACGGACGCGTAGTTTAGAATGCAATGCTGCGGTTTCGCATTCGAATTCTACTGGGAAAAAATGGTAGGAGAACAGTATTTTTGCCGTCATGGACGTTTATTAATCCTTCAAGGCCCGCGAATCTAGACACAATAGATAATCAATTGTTATGACATTAATTAATGCCGTCTGGGACTCAAGCGGGTAATATACATAATGTCTTTATTTTTTTTAATGTTGTATCAGGTTGTATTCATTCAGTTGTATCAGGTTCATTCTTTAAACTCATATATTTAATCTAATGTTCCCGTTGTCCCCCACCATTTTTTCTCCCAGGCGGACAGTGGGAAAAAGTTTTGTCCAACGATATAATTTTCCATGGAGGACAACGGGATTAGTAACGAAACTAAACTGTAACGAGAGGTGGGATTCAATGGATATTAGTACAGTATCCATTATTAGACTATTGCAGTTGTATCGAAAATATTAAAAAAAAAAGAGGCACTTGGTGTATTTAATTTTGTTTTATTATTTGTTGTAGGTACTAATAGACATGTGCCAATAAGTCTTCTTGGTACGTAACATCGATATTATGCGACAATCGATTAATCGCAACGCTAACTAATGCCAGCAATAAATCTATAGGGGTTTAGCCCACTTTGAATGGAGCAGGATTAGTGTGCAAACCGTAGGTATACTGGAACCCTATAAATTAATATGGACTACATACATGCGTTGGTTAGATGCACTTCGATAAATAGGTTAAATACAGGGTGTCTAAATAAGAAAGAAAGAAAGAAAAAATGTTTATTCAGTATTATTGACAATACACTTAACAATACTTAAAAATTGATTGTACGTGAGCACATCGTCAATAGGTAGTCATTATTAATATTTGGAAATATGTAACTTGTTTTAAATAAAATAAATAAATAGTTATTTAGGAAACGAATTCAACTTCTATTTACTCGTATGTCGAAATTGTCTGGAAGCCATAATCAAAGTATGATTCCTCAAACATTTGACTGTTCTCTTAAATATTCGTTCAAGAACCATTAATTATACAGCAATACGTATTACAAGAAAATGTTTGCAAGGTTCAAACGGCCTATACAGGCACATTAAACTACATATTCCTGTTGCAAAATAACCTTTATTGCAACGGGTTAAGGCTACTGTTGTAAAGCTTGTTAAGCCGTACTAGTTATAACGCGTTATGGGTCTCTAGGTGCTAACCTTTCCTTTAGTACGGGAAAGGTTGAGTCTTCATTTAAAATTGATCCCGCCTTTTGTACTGAACGAACACGGACAAGGGGCTATTGTGTTGCTTAGTGCTCAGTTTCCCAAAATTATTCACGTCTGGCCCCAAAGCGGCTACATCATTCGCAATAATCCTTTAAAAGTAAGGCGAAACACTCGAGAATATCTATTTAACTATTAATATTATTACTACTTCATTTTCCGTCTGTCTTTTTTAAGATTTTTTTTACAAGTTATCAAATTGATATTACTATAAGTAAAAACTATGGTTTGCAATAACGTTTTGTCGATAAAATTATGTCAAAAAGATTAGAATGAGGAAGCTCTTGGCCTGCACTCACCTGATGAAAAGTGATAATCAGGCCGAAAGTGGAATCGAGTTTCACCCGGAATACTCAACCACAGAGGAACTGGGTATCTCTGGTATAAGTGAGCAGCAAAAAAAATTCAGATTTAGCCAGGAAACAAAAGGCCATGAGGTTCAGCTCGAGCTGCCTCTAGAGCAAGTCCCGGGCTGCGCTGTTTTTCAACCTTGCCCAGCTCTCTGAAGGTAACAGTTGGAGCACTAAAGGGTTTCGTGTGATAAGATTGGGAACCGCTGTCGTAGTGATTTAAAGTTAACTGCCTTTACCTACTCTTGGCTTTAGACGAGTGCAGTGCTGTTAAATTTTATATCACATTGTGGCATTGTATTTCTATCTGGAACAAAAAGTCGGTCTTTTTATTCGTCTAAAAAGGTATTGTCCACAATCTTGTTTGATATTAAGTTTACTTACGACCGTATTCACAAACGATGCTTGCTTAAGTGAAGCATCAAATCGAACGCACAGCATTGAATAGAGCTCTGTGATTGGTTCGTGTGTCACCCTGCGAATACGGGCATTAGTCTGTCTTATAAGATTTATTTATACCTATACCCTATATGTACTTAATTTGACGTACGGACTGTGGTATCTATCTACGTAGTTATGCACTCTGCGTCAAATAGGTCGTGACACCTAAAGTGGCCCAAAAAGTGATAACAACATTATTCCATTTTTTTTTATTCACAACGAGGAAGCTCTTGGCCTGTATCTCACCTGATCGTAAGCGATGATCAGGCCGAAGATGGAAGCGAGCTTCACCCGGAATCCTCAACCACGGAGGAACTGGCTATCTTACCTGTAACTGCCGGAACACAACAATGCTGTTAACATTGTTGTTATGGCGACAGACTTAGGTAAGATGGTGGTAGCTAGCCAGGCGGACTTAGAACAAGCCCTACCACCAACCAAACCGAACAGAAAAATCTGCCTCCACTGGGAATCGAACCCGGGACCTCTACGTCTGCAGCAGGTGGTCTTACCACTAGACCATAGAGGTGGTCAGCCAATTGTAGCAAAGACGTGTTGCGAACTTTTTGGCTACTTTGGATGTCACAAACTATTTGACGTTGACTGTAATAAGAGTTATATTTTGCAACAAGAATGTACATCTCTTGTGCTGTTGACTGTACATTGGGAATCAAAATCCTACTAATATTATAAATGCGAAAGTTTCTATGTCTGGATGGATGTATGTTTGTGACTCTTTCACGCAAAAACTACTAAACGGATTTTAATGAAACTTTACAGTGTTATTTTTTATAACCCAGAATAACATATAGGCTATAATTTGTCCCGGATGACAAACTAAAGTTTACGCGGGTGAAGCCGCGGGCAAAAGCTAGTATTTTCCATAAACAAAACTTACTGTTTTCTTTCAAATACCTATAGAATGTGTTTAAACGAGTAGGTAGAGCTCAGAATCTCTCAGTTTTCCCTATCCCTTACACCCTATATCGTATCAACAACATCGTGCGAACTTAACTTCTTTCCCACAAGCTGTTTCCAAACCTGTTTACCCGGTTCCCCAAATTATCCTTTCTGTCCCCACTTTCGGGGTTCACAGAAATGAGGGGATAATCAAAATTAGTCGGGAATCCGGGATGTGGTTCAGCAGACTTTCTGGATTGGTAATTTGATTACCCCAATCAGTGGTAACTGGGTAGTACTTTAATGAGTTGAAATGTATTCGTAACGACATTATAAAAGGTTTAACGTTGAACGTGATAATGGTAGGTACTCGTGTGCTTTATTCACAGAAAAAGGGTGCTAAAAACTGCCAAATTTCTGTGAAGAATGATTTAAATAACTTACAAATATTATGAAGATGAAAGATTTGTACGAGTATTTTGTATGTTTGTTACGAATAACTCAAAAACTGCTAAGCAGATTCCCTAAGGCTGAGTTGCACCATCTTACTTTATCTTTGACAAACGTAAAAAATCTGTCAAACTCGATACAAAAAGCACCGGTTATCGTTACAATTACGGTTAAAATAAGGTGTGGCAACTCAGCCTAAGAATGCTACATTATTCCTGAGTAACATAGGACTACAGTAAATCGAATGTGGATGATGCTATAGGTATTTGATAAGTTCATAAATGTAAGAGACGCATACTAATTTTGCGGCAAGACCAACTTATTATGGCTTTAGAGCTCTAAAGTACTTGTATAAGCAACGCAAAATCACCGCTATTTCAAGTACTTAAGAGCTTATATTGTTCAGCAACATGGCATTATCTTTACAATTCGCTGATCTTCATCTGAACAATATTTCCATGTGAACTCTATAAAACTTCTCAAAAAGGAAGTCTTAAAAACATACTCCAATTAGTTACGAAATAAAAAATTCTCAATAGGTCATTCAGAACAGGATCTCGCATTCTTGATACTTGGAAAATAATCTTAATACTTTAAACTGAGGTACCGTTATGGGGACACTTTCTCTGATGCACGATAGCTTTTATATTTCACATTAGTCATTCGCTCGTTAACTCTGTGGGAGAAACGAAAGTAGTATTTAAGTATTTAGGTATTTCTCGTGGCAGAGACGATATTTCGGATGAAAGTCATATGTGTGGTATTATGCCACTCAAAATTACGGTGGCAAATTCTTGTTTATCTGAAGTCTGTCTTTCAGGTCTTTTGTGCAGAAATAGAAATCTGCTATTGTCAAATTGGCTACATTTAAAAATAGCTGATTATGAAAAGCGTTGATCTTCTACAGGTTTATCGGTTTTCAAGTTAGCAAAATTATATTAAGGTTTCGACAACTAAGCACTTAGGTACATTATGTTGAGTTTTGCTCTTCACGACAATACCTCAGGGACCAACATTAGAATAACTTTTACTTTTATAAAACCTTAAAAGCTGGTAATAATGTGTTGACATTCCTGATTCCGACATTCCATTCTCTATCCCAGAGAAAGGTAACATTTGGGTCCCAGAATAGCTCCTTAAAAGCGTATAAACTAACAAAACACGACCTACAGCACCTACGTGCAAAATTTTACATGAACTTGTTTCAAACTGGCAAAATCACGTGGGCCATGGATACCCAATTACGACCCTGGAACCCACACCAAATAAACTTCTGGGCACAAGTTTCCCCAAAATCAACAGTATAACGAACAATGTGTAAAGGTGTCAATTACATTACCTCAGGAGAGCTCTTAAGGAGAGTGTACACTTAATTAACCTTGACGTGGGCAATTCTGAAGGACATTAGTCTATTAAGGGACTTTCCCTATCCCTCGCTTCTATCTCTGCAACTTCCGTATTGTATAAGTTTGAGTGTCAAGTGAAAAGCAAGTCCACCAAGAACAATGGGTAAGTAAAACATAGTTTATATTTGGGATAACAGATGGCGCTGTGCTCCTTTAGCTCGCGCTAACATTTGTTTTTTTCCTGGCTTTATATACCCCCTGGAAATGTATGCCCACCCAGGTTCAGCTAGGTTCAACTAGGTTCATCACATAGCTTAGCTTTGAATCTCAATAAACGATGCTATTGCCTGTAAAATAGCTTTCATTTTCCCATGCACACCTCGCTATCGTAGGGTTGTACATGGTCCTTACGAGTCGGATGTACTATAATAGTACTGTCTCCGGTTTCAGCGTTCCTGGTTGGAGCGCATCACCGTAGTGGACGACGACGGTGAGTCGTCCGTCCATCTGGTGTCTACGGCGACTGCACGTGGCGCAGTCGGTTCATCGGGTCCAGCCCACATCGGAGCGGCGTCTACGAGGAGACGCTGCATCATCAGCGGCGGCGCAGTCCGAGCGGCGGCGCGCTGCAGCAGCAGCACGTGTTACGGCGTGCGGCTTCGGGAAGGTGTGGTGCCGGCGGGAGTCGGTAGTGAGGTGAAAAGTGCGGGAAAACTGTGAGTACGGTCAAATGTCTATCTAACGGGAAATAGTGTTGTGTTTGAAGATTTGGAATCAAGTGTCACGGGACTTAGTAAATTTAATTAACTTTGGGGACTTAGAATTTGAAGAAAATTGGGACTTAGAAAAATTTGTAGAATTTAGTTTAGGACTTAGAATAATTTTAAGAAAAACGACGGGACGGGGAATCCATGCCGGATTTCACTCAGGATTTAATTAAGTTCAAACACTTAGAATAATTTTGGGAAAAAATTTAAGACTTAGGAAAATTTTGTAAATTCTATTGGAACATTTTGGACTTTAACTTTTTGCGCAATAATGGAGGAATTAATAAGATTACAATCAGATGTCAGAAGTCAAATTTCAAGGGGACTTGTTAATTTCAAGAAATCTCCAAAGGAGAGGTTAAGTGAAGCTTACTGTCAGACTCGGTTAGAAAATCTCGAACAACAATGGAAAAGTTTCATCGATAATCACGCGGCAATAGTAAGGCAAGCCGACTCTGACAATGAACTTTACAAACTCTATGCTGATGAGGATATCTATGAAAACACGGAGGACACTTACATAGAATTTAAGAGTGTGTTGAGGTTTGCATTGAGTAAGTTGTGTCCATCAGTGTCATCAGAATCGGGGAAATCAGTAAATGTAACGGCTAGTAATGGTAACAGTAATGCAGTGAAGCTGCCAAAAATCTGTATTCCTCAATTCTCAGGTAAATATTCCGAATGGCAAACTTTCAAGGATATGTTCATGTCTTTGATTCATTGTAATGATAGTTTGGGTAATGTGGAAAAGCTTCATTATTTGAAAGGATATGTAACAGGGGAAGCTGAGCAACTCATTCGACAGATTCCAGTGTCGGCTGATAATTATGTGCGCGCCTGGACTCTGCTAAATGAGCGGTTCAACAATAAAAAGTATATGTCAAATTGTATAATCAAACGGTTGCTGAGTCAAAGAAATCTCAGTAGCGAAGTATCTTCAGGTTTGAAAGATTTGATTGACACAACAACCGATTGTCTGGATGGGTTAAGGAATTTAAATATTGATGTCAGTAACTGGGATATATTGGTAATACACATTTTGTCATTGAAATTAGATCCGGAAACTAAAAAACAATGGGAGTTACATGTCAGTAGTAATGTGGGTAGTGATTGTTTGCCAACATATGAACAGTTTAAATGTTTTATTACTCAAAGATACAGGGCTTTAGAATTCATAGAACCAAACAAATATCACAGAAATGTACAGGTTGAGAACAATCAGGGGAAATTAAAAACTTTTCATGTTTTGAAACAAAATTGTGTTTATTGCGGACAGGAACATAAAATAAATTATTGCTCACAATTCATGAAAGTAAGTGTTGATGATCGTCGTGATTTTGTGCGGCAAAAACGGTTATGCTTCAATTGTTTGGGGTTGGGTCATTTGGCTAGGGATTGTAAAAACAACACACGGTGTAAAATCTGTAGGAGACTCCATAATACTTTGTTGCATCTGGCGGGTTCTTCATCTTCTTCATCTGAAACAAAAAACAAAATTACGGAAAGGTCGGGAAGGTCAGGTGAGGATAGGGAGCAAGGGTCGTCAGCAGCAGTAGTAGGTTGCACACTTACTGAACAGGCAGTAGGTGGGGAGGGAAACATCACTTCTTGTTTTTCGGCGGAAACGGGTAAACAGGTATTGTTAGCTACAGCTGTGGTGAAGGTTGAAGCTAACAACGGGACACGGCAATCGGTACGCGCTTTGTTAGATCAAGGATCGCAGGCGTCATTTGTAACCGAATCAACGGTACAATTATTGGGATTAAAAAAGTCAAGGGCAAAGAACGTTGTATCAGGTTTGGGTGGGAACAAAAAGGTTATCACAAATTCTACGGTTACTATCAACTTGGAATCACGGGTAGATCCTCAGATAAAACTCTCGGTTAAGGCTTACGTGTTGAGTAAAATCACAGCTTTTCTTCCAGTTAAAAAAGTTGTCGATTTGAATGGTTTAGACTTAACTGGGATTATCTTGGCTGATCCTGAATACCATACACCCAACAAAATTGACATGTTGTTAGGAGCGGATGTGTACGGGCAGGTTCTACAAGAAGGGCTAAGGAAGGGTATACCGGGTGGAATAATCGCACAAGCTACGAGTTTAGGTTGGATAATATCGGGAACTGTCACGGATTTGCAAGAGCAGTCGAATAGCATGGTAGTGATGCATTCACTGGTTGATCATAATAAGACTTTGAAGAGAGTTTGGAAATTGAAGAACGAGCAACAGAAAAGGACTGAAAGGTGGATGAATGAGGAAGAAATGAAATGTGAAGAGTTGTATTATAGGAACACGGTAAAAAGACAGGAAGATAGGGCCAGCACACGAGTACGGGTTGTGTGCGACAGTTCATGTAAAGGAAAGGATGGGATAATGATAAATGATTTGATGATGAAAGATCCAGTATTTAAAGATGATCGTATGACAGGTTGTGACAAAGTAGAAGAAGCGGTAGAAATTTACAAGGGAATTAATGAAATACTAATGAAAGGAGGATTTGTATCAAGAAAATGTAGAAGTAGAACAAAGATGAAGTTTTAAATGAAATAGCGAAGGGACAAGGACGGACTTACCTTGGATCGGAAACAAGATGATTTAGATAATCGGTGAATCTCTGGGAGCTAAGGGAATCTGTAACAAAAAGGAAAATATTATCACAGGCAAGACTATTCGATTCTTTAGGTTAACGGGTTTAGATAGGTATGAACAAGTTCTTGCTGACATAAATAAATATGGGTTACTTACAGTAGCGGGCTGGGTACTCGTGCAGTTCTTTTGGAGACACTAAAATTGATCTCGCTGCACAGGTTTTTATCGCGACTTTCCGTAGTTTAGTTTGGCGGAACGGGCTTGGTTTACAACTTTGGTTTTTATATTTTGTAAGTACATTTTCTTCATTTAAGTTCTCGTAGGTAGACGCCCAAAAGATATTGCAAAGTTTGTGGAGCAATTTGGTCAGTGCGTCGGGTAATTATTAAAATCACTGAAAATATTCATGAGCTGACGGAATCACGGGGATTGTCAATCTCAGAGCATATAATGTAATTTTATAAAGTATCGGTTTCCAAGTTGTGAACTTTGTCAACGGAAAAATAATTGTATTTATATGTAGGTAAATATTTTAAAGGAAGGTCGTATTGTAATTGTTTATGGTAAAGTTTATGTTTTTCACAAGTATGGGAATTATTGTTTTTTTAAGATTTTTAATTTGATCTTTTGGTACGGGTACGGATGTAATACTGGGTTAAAATGTTCATGGGTTGTATAGTTATTCTAGTTTAAGGTGTTACATCTAAGCAAAACATTGTATTGTATTTTTTCACGGTGGGCGGCATTAGTTAAGTTAGGGAAACATTTAGGTAAAGTCAGGCGGGTAATTTGTAAGTAAACTTTGAACAAAATCTTAACATTTATGGAAAAACAATGTTGTAAATTGTTTTTGGTGGGCGGTATGTATAAGTTTGAGTGTCAAGTGAAAAGCAAGTCCACCAAGAACAATGGGTAAGTAAAACATAGTTTATATTTGGGATAACAGATGGCGCTGTGCTCCTTTAGCTCGCGCTAACATTTGTTTTTTTCCTGGCTTTATATACCCCCTGGAAATGTATGCCCACCCAGGTTCAGCTAGGTTCAACTAGGTTCATCACATAGCTTAGCTTTGAATCTCAATAAACGATGCTATTGCCTGTAAAATAGCTTTCATTTTCCCATGCACACCTCGCTATCGTAGGGTTGTACACGTATTCTTGACCGCTAAAACCCAACCGAAGGCTAAATTAGTAACGAAGTGTTTTTTCATTGGTTTTGTAACAAAATTAATGATGATGATGATGTAAAAACATTTGCTTGTTGTGACGTGTTTTAAATGTTGTTTTGTAAAGGACCTGGGACGTGTCCACAATTTCACAACTGGATTTTGTAAAGCTTGTCCTAAGCTGTTTTAGAACCCGCAACAATATAAATCAGTAAATAGGCGGAGTTCTAAGATTAATGGGAAATTCCCTCCAGTGCAAAATGGGAGGCATAAAAAATCCTTTTTGAAAGGGATAAACACCACAGCTTTTCTACAATAAGTAGATTATTTTCACTTATGTAGTACGTATTCGCTGGGTGCGAAGTACTAGGTGGGGGTAACATAATCTATCGCAGCGCTCATGGTGGTCAAAAGTAGAAATAATGTAAGCTCTGTCATCAGATGTATCTGTCAATGGCAAAGCGATTCTACATAATACATTTTATTATCATTAATTAATCACATGAAAAGGGTCCTACTGGGAACTTAAATAAAAGAGTGGACTGTATTTCGATAGGGCTGGTTTAATAGCCGTTTACAATTTGGAAATAACTAGACTATACAACGTGGTAGTACAAAAATGAGTCACAGTAGTTGTTGTGCACAGATGTTTGCCTTATGATGAGAGCGTGAATTATTGAACTCTGCCCTTGTTTTGTTCTTAATTCTTTTACATCTCGGACTTGTCCAGCCAATACCAACAACTTTCCTTTAAATACGGTTTGTGGTTGGAATTTGATATTGTAACACTCACAAACCCGGTCTTCAAAACAATACTCATTTCGATCTGAAAACGATATTTAATTTATTACTAGCGATACAGGAACATTTAAATATATTTACTGTTATATAATGAAACCGTTAAAGTAGCTTTTTCTTTTTGTTTTACTGTAAAAATACAACTATAAATGAAGTAAACAAACCCTGACACAATCAAAATTAAACACACTTTTTGGACTTACCTCATTTGATTTGAATGACCAAAATGATTTCAAAACCTTTTTTCCACCCAAATCGTGGTATCACAACAATTTATTAGTCGAAAATATTTGTTATTTCTTCATTTCGATATTTTTTCACAAATAACGACCTAAATGTCAATGTGACAGAGCCCACAAAGTTGTGGACGCTAGTTGGCGCTGTAATCGTGCACAGAGCCAATACATTTTGTAATATTGGAATGCAGTTTTGACATTTGGGCTCTCTTTGCTTGGCACAAGATTAATGTTATAAATAGTATCCTCGTACATTAGTAGGTATGTATACGCGTAAACCTTACCTATATCTGTTTTATTTTACGCTAAATTAGAAGTTAATGCTTCTTCGAATCTTAGCAATTTCTTCGGATTTAATATCAACCACAGGACGTCCACTACTGACCATAGGTCTCCTCCAATCATTTCCATATTGACCGGTTTGTAGCGGCCTGCATCCAACGCCTTCATTTATTACGATGGCACCTTACAACCCGGTCACGTTAACTGAACCGTGAGGTCACATCGACGTTCTGTAAAAGTGACATTTTGCAAATAAAATATTATAGTCTGAAGTAGTCGTCTTGATTTGAACAAAATCGTTCTCAGAAATATGGTGCTTCAAAAGCAACGTCTGAAACTTTGGATCACATTTTTTCCTGTATTGAAACTAACAATAAAACGATAGACCCTTCAAAGATTTTATTGATACTCTATCACAATACGGTTTAGCAAAAAAGTCACTCGTGCATCGTGATACGCCTCATTGTTGCTTGCACGCACGAGTGGGTGTAAATGGTTGAATCAGAATCTACATCAAAAGCAATTCTATCTTTATGTGCTGTGAGTAGATTTTTCTTTAGTGACAACTTCTTCTATGTGAGACTTTACAAGCCACCTCAGGCGTCTAATACTCATCTATCAGATCTTCAGTAAATATTTTACTAATACGACACGATTTGTTTGTTGTTGTTTTGAATGTGTCTGTTATTATTAGGTATGTCCATAAAGGCTCGTAAACGTAAAGCCTCTGGATGCAGGCAGTGCAAGGCCGCAGCATTGTGGAAATCTTTAGGGAAAACGTTTTTCCACCGGTGCAGTGGACGAAATCCGGCTTAAACGAACAAAGCAAGAATTAATTTTTGAAATAATTGGTTAGGGCGCCTTTTTTATCTAGAGATGTGTGGAAGCGCTGTTTAGTGGCGCCACTGTGGTACCACTGTAGCACCACTATAGCACCACTGTAGCACCACTGTAGCGCCACTGTAGCACCACGCACCACTACTAGTTTTCATACAATTTCTAGAAGCGCAGTTTACCGCCACTATTATTTCCTAAGTGTAAACGGTCTCTTAGTCTATCTTAATAGTATGGCTTTCGTGAACGTAATTAGGAAATCGTAGGGCTGTCACGAGCAATATATTTGCGTAGTAACGTTTGAATACGACGTAAATCTTAGTTACTCTTGTACGTAGGTAATTAATTTAGTATCCCTAATGTAATTCACCACGGCAATGGTCTAGTGGTGTAACCACGTCTTAGATCCAGAGGTTTAAGGTTCGATTCCCAGTGGGTTCAAAATTTTGTGCTCGGTTTGTTTGGTTGGTGATAGAGCTTGGTCTAGGTCCGTCTAGCTAGCTGTCACCACATTGCCTATGTCTGTTGCCATAACAACGTTAATTTGTTGTGTTTAGGCAGTTAGAGGTAAGATAGCCAGTTCCTCTGGTTAAGGATTCTAGGTGAAGTTAGCTTCCACTTTCGGCCTGTACCATTTTCCATACATATAAAATGATGCAGGCCAAGAGCTGGCTCGTTGTACAGTCACGGAATGAAAAGGTTCGTCAGTTTTCAAATTGATTCCTTCAACGAATCGCGAGCACATATTACCTTTTGAAACTATGTTACAGAATAATCTCGAGTTAGAGAAAATAATCTTTAACTGTTCGTCAGTAAAGTTCAAAATTATTCAGATCAAAGTTGTTTGACGATTTATCTTGTCAAGAAGATTATTATGATTGATAAACTAAAACCTTCTTGTTGGTTTAACCTGCCATTATTATTCCTATTAAATAAAAAAACTATTGTCAATTGAGAATGTTACTAGATATGCAAAATCACTTGAAACCTTTGTTACAGTTAAGCTTTTACATATACAAATACATTTGTTTTTATTTCATTCAAAAATACCAAGTAGTTATGATTTTATAGGCAATCAAAGTTCGCTTAAATATCGAGTCCCGCCGACAGTCACGTGACCCCGCGTGACGTACATTCACAGTGTCCGCTCACTAGACAATGGATATAAACATACTTAAATACATTTTTTTTTGTAAATACATACATATTAACACCTAGACCCATCACATAAATTAAAATTGAACCAAACCCAAACTTGATGCGATTGTGTCGTTTTATTGCGAAGTACCTTCCAGCTCCATCATCAGACCCTGATTACTATATAGAATTGAAGTACTCGTCAATACAAAACGAACAAGCCCAAACTCGATAGAGTTAAGTCGTTTTATTATGGAGTTCCTATGGCCACCTTCCAGCTCCATCATCAGATCAGCTCCATGTCATCATAATATTGCATGGTTATCCAAATTACATGTGTATGCAAAATTTCAGCTTAATCGGTTGTCCAGAAGTGGGTCTAATTTCAGCTTGCAAGATTCCACCCATACAAATTTGAGCCAGTCGCTGTATTATGACGTCACGCGCATAAAATGGCGGGCCGGCCGCCGCCCGCACCTTTAAAATTCAATATCTTGGAAACTAATTGACGTATCGAAATAATTCTTGCACGTGTATTTTTTATTTTTAACAGAGAATACAGAAAGCTAAAAAACAAAATTAGTGAACATTCTTCATTGGTCAATGTCATCATTGCATTGCACTGATGGGATAGAAAAATAAACAAGCAAAACCTTATTCGTTAGCAAACGTCATATTTATTTAAATGTTAGCAGCACTGTTTCTTGCACTGTTATGTTAGGTTTGACTCTTACAGTACCTAGTGCAAGCGAAAACCGACACTAAGGTGACGAACCTTTTCATTGCGCGACTGTTCATAAAAATTGAATTTGCCCAAAGACAAGACAGAGTTAAGCCATGTATTCATTAGGCAACATTTGTTGATAAACTGTTTATGACAGTGTGAAACAAGTTTACCATAAACACAGGTTTCTGAAACTTGGCCGTCCACACTTGCTCTCAACTCATAGCGGGAAGCACGGCAACATGTATCATAAACAATGTTTCATCACCTATGTTTATGGACTGTTTATAAACTGTTTACAGAGATGATGAAACATTATGAAACATTGTTTATGAACAGTTTATAAACAATGTTTAACAAATGTTGCCGAATGAAGAGTAATTAGAAAAAAAAATCGTTCTGTATTTATTGCATCCATAATGTTACAGAGGTGATATAGTATTATTATAGATTCAATAATAGACCCTGACCCACAGCGTTTTAGGGGAGGGGAAGATTTCACTTTTAAACTACATAGATAACTAATATAGACTGAGAACCCAGCTTATTTAATGGTCCGTTTATCCCATTCACTTTGCTAAAAAAATACACGACCCTTCAAAATAAGGAAAATGACTAAAAGGGCAAACACCACCGCCCTTTGTAAACACCCTTAATATAGTTGATGAATATACAAATGAATAAAGGAGAGTTACGGAACAGTTTGGAAATAAATAAAGTAACAAAATGTTAATCTATAGTTATGAGAAATTGATACGAGTATAACACTTGCAGTGCGTTTTCCCTCTCCATTAATTATCCTTGTCATTTCTGTATTTACTCGTATAAAAGCGAAAGGTCACTGACTGACTCACTCATGACGAAATCTCAGAAACTACAAGTGCTAGGAGTGTCAAATTTTGCATGGGGGTTCCTTTTAGAACGTAGATGCTCACTAAGAACAGATTTTACGAAAGTCTACACCTAAGGGGGTAAAACAGGATCCATGCGTACGAAGTCGCGTGCGGTCGCTAGTTACCTATAGCATAACGTTAAACTTCTATAAGTTTGAAACTTATTTGATTTTTAAAGTCGGCCGTTTGGTGTAGTGGTTCAGAACGGACTACTATGCCGAGAGGTCCCGGGTTCGATTCCCGGCCGGGCAGAAATTGAAATGATGAATTTTAATTTCTGTGACGGGTCTGGGTGTAAATATGTATAATATGTATGTATTTAATTAAAAAAAAAAGTATATAAGTAGTATATCCGTTAAGCTAGCACCCATAACACAAGCATTGAGTTGCTTACTTTGGGGCTAGCTGGCGCTGTGTGAAATTGTCCAAAGATTAAAAAAAAAAAATTCGGCTCAAATGTTCAAAACTACATTTGAGCGTCCCTGACACATTTTCTAACTTGCCTGACCCAACCATTCCGGATGTTTAGAGGAGCATTTTCTAGATTATTGACTTACCTTTTCTCTCTGCCTAAAAGCTTGACAACATCAAAATCTATTCACACGTGTACGCTAACAGAATTTCATTGACAGAAATTCCTTTCAAGTTTACACGGAATGTGTGTCAAGTTTGTCGCTCTAATGTCTGTTTGAACAAGGATTTCTTGAAGAGTCATTGTCAAGGTTTGAACTAGTCTTTAGGTATTCTCAGAATCTTGGCCTTTATACTGAATCTCCAAAACTCAAGCACAAATTCTAACCTACGATTGATAGTCTCTCTAAATCAAATATTAACCCAATAAAAATACAGTTTCACTTAGTGGAGTGATTTGAGGTTTATAACAACTACTTCTTGCCACGAATTTTATTAAAATTAATAGATTGTAGGGCTATTGGCAAACTCAGGACTCGATTTCTGACAGGGCAGAAATTAGCTAGAATAGGCTAGATGACAAAATTTCAATTATTCGTCCGTCAGACAGATAATTAAAAAATATTATACTCGTATTTTTTATTTTAATTCATAATTAAACAATAACACTGCTACATCGAGTTGAAATGGCGCGTTACGTCACGCCTATGTAGATTTTTTACTCCAAAGTGACGTCTCGCGACATTTCAACTCAATATAATACTGTAATTATTCGATTACGAAAAAAAAATACGTGTCCTATATTATCTGTCTGACGGACTAAATAGAATTTCGATTTTATTACTCAGTCATCATCCCAATTGGCCTTTGATTATAATGTCCGAAAATTTATAAAGGAGCTAGCCCAGAAGATGTCTAATGTCTATTCACCCCTTCCTGTTTGTGAATGAAATTCCAGGCAATCAGATCTCCCTTTTACTCTTAGTTCTTTCCATTACATTGAGGAGAAGTGCGTGAGTTTCCATTACCTCTAATATGACTATGACCAGAACATTCTTAAACTCTCTGGCACTTAACCCCACTAATAGTGAAACAGTACACCTTCCTCGCTAAAAGCAAGAGCGGCTTGAAACTGAAGACGCGTAGAAAGCACTTCCAAGGCATTTGCATTCATTCGCGCATCGCGTCGTGCGCGTGCGCCGTTTCTATAAACAGTGGCTAGTTTATAAGAGTTGGCGTTTTTAATTAATTAAAGTCCGGTTTTTTCTCAAAGATGTTAATGATATTATGGCTTGAAGTTCGCCTTTTCTATTTTATTTTATGTGCAAATGTTATAAATCGCTATAAATGTAAGATGATCGACTGCTTCAGTTCAGTTGGGACTTGAACTGTGCTTGCCGACTACTGCCGTTTTATATTATTATATCCTCCTTAATCCTAAATCAGACAGTGGTAATTTATTAACTACATCATTTTGAACTTAAATCAATAAAAAACTTAACCTTGCTTGTTCGATTAGGGAAGGATCCGATCCACTACTCCGTTTCCATCCATATTTTCGAAAATCACTAAAAAATATGCATTCCTTGTACATTATTTTAAATTAACACTTTCCAGTAATTTTCTGTCATAATTATATCTCATATTGAAAGAACAATACATACAAAACTAAATACAAAACCCATTAAAAAGTGATTTAAAAGTTCGCCAATAAGTAAACAAAAATAGAATAATATTCATTCAGTAGATATTCTAATTGCAAAGCAGCAGCTAGTAATTAATGTTCATTAAACTTTTATCATTAAACGTGCATGAAATGAAGATACAAAAGCAAAGCTAGAAAAGTTTTTCAATTGAAATTTAAATTGTTGTATGGAGCACACGATTCTGAAATTAATATTTACTAGTTACAAGCTGGATTTGCATTCCAATTTGCAAGCAATTATCGTTCTTGATAATCAAGCAGTGTATGAGATGCAAAAGATCTCATAAACGATTTGACTTCTTCATAAAGATTTCTCATCTTCATAAAAGTTTTTTAAAACGTTATTTCACAAAATTACTAAGTTTATGATTGATCTTTCATACATTACTGTCTATTATGAATATTTTTCAGCCAATGAAATTATCATCCTCTCACCCTTTAGAATCTATCACGGATATTTTCATAGTATGAGTACCTTCTACATTCTATGTATAGGTGTGATTTTTTTAATACCTTTACTCAACTAGTGTCACTTTCAGAACCACATTATTACATTTTGAGATATCTATATATATAAAAGAAAGTCGTGTTAGTTACTCCACTTATAACTCAAGAACGGCTGAACCGATTTAGCTGAAAATTGTCAGGGAGGTAGTTTAGAGCCAGGAGAAGGACATAGGATACTTTTTATCCCATTCGAAATTAAAAAAAAAAGTCTGCTTATTTATTGCCATTAAGGCGGAACAAAGTTCGCCGGGTCAGCTAGTTATTCATACAAAAAAGTTAACTGTATCAGTCAGTGATGGTTTAAAATTCAGTTAATCATAAAACAAAATTTGTAAACGCCTCCTCTCACATCTACAACCCGTTTAGCCAGCCTGCTGAGTAATATAGGCCAAGGCCTCCTAAAAATATCCAAATTCCAATTTGTAATTCAAATTCTTTATTTGTATGTATGCCGATTTCAGAGCACTTATAACACGTCCCAAATATAGCTTGTTCTACCACTATTTTGGGACAACATATCGACTGGTATTGAGAAGAAATGCTAGAAGACACTCACCCACGTCGAGAAATGCTTTGCGTCTACCCATTGGCCGATGGGGTTTTGTAGAACTCTCCCGCTATAGATCAATTCATCCACGAAGACGCGCCCCACCATTCTTCCGCTAATGTTTGAGTGTTATAGGTACACGCTAAAAAAAATTGCTCGGATCAAACTCCCCGCACCTGCGTTTCCCTCGACCAAAAATTGGTGGGGTGCGTCTTCGTGGATGAATCGATCTATACATTCGGACAATCCGCATCGTACAAGAATAATTATACAAGTTTTGGGATGAAAAAACAGCACTATCATCAAGAAACCTTTATTTACTATCCATATTACTACAAATAATCACCAATATTCTTTAAAAAAAACACCGAAAATAATTAAAATTATCAGCCGGTGCGTAGACGCCTGTCAATGGTCTGACATTTTGTATATTACTGATAAATCTGTGCAGCCTGTAGCGATTCTATACTATGTAACACAATCTGTAGTATTTGGGCTAATGTTATATTAAAAAAACAATTAAAAATAGTTTTTGGTTTCTCGGCTATATTTTTGTTTTGGTCAACGTATCTTTAAATGCACAATGCCAAGAAAAGGGTTAAACGTTCGTCCGCTCGCTTCACGTCCTAACTTACGCCCGCCACACGTCAGCCAGCGAAAGTAGCGGACAGTGGGCCGCGTGAGGAAATCCCTGCTCATTATGGATCGCTATTAATATTAATTTTGCCGCGACTTATTGTCCTAAGTTGGACATTTGTCCGCTCGCTTCATGTCCTAACTTACGCCCGCCACACGTCAGCCAGCGAAAGTAGCGGACAGTGGGCCGCGTGAGGAAATCCCTGCTCATTATGGATCGCTATTAATATTTATCACTCGATTTAAGAATCGGTGCTAATGTGGCATTTTAGATTGAGGTATTTACCGCTTTGATGAGTTTGATCTGCATTATAAAGTAGATCGAAAATCGATTCGATTATGGTAATTAATATTGAATGGAGATTAAGTTTTAAGTTATTAATATTTTATGCTGATTAAAATCTGTCTGTCGAAGAATTCTGTACTTTCATCGTCACTAGGTCATTAACGCCCGTATTTACAAACGATGCTTGCTTAAGTGAAGCAGAAAATCGAACGCACAGCGTAGAATAGAGCTCTGTGACTGGTTCGTGCGTCACCCTGTGGCAACAAGATAAGGCAGGTATTTGACCGCAATCGCACCTGGTGTTAAGTCAGATGCAGCGCAGTCTAGGATGGTACATGACACAATAAATAGGCCCTTTAATAAAAAAATTAACAGTATTTAAACGCTAATGGCCAAAATTATTACATAAATTGGGCCATAAAATTATTATCCGAAGATTCATTTTCATAAATATCCTACACAATTATGCTGAATAACGAATAACCCACTTAAGAGATGAAAAACGGGGCTAAGTAGGTAGGTACCTACTCTTTTAACTCGTTCCGTAGTCATGGTGACCGTCTGTATGATGTTTTCTAGTCATGGTGAATGGCATAAGCATAGATATGAACTTCGAACGTTTGCAAGACAACCGCGGACGCCACGGTACATAAAACCATTTTAATGTGGAAAAAAAATTATTCTCCACCCATATAATATACTCTTTGTTTTATAGCCTATGTATTATTTTGTGTTTTTGTTGTTTTTTTCCGTATTGTGTCTTTTAATGTGTCAATAAACCTATTCTATTCTATTCTATTCCATAAGCACCCTTTTCATGACATGCAGATTTCGGCACGCGTGCGGATTTAAGGATGTCGCACATTTATCAACCCGAAAAAAGATCGTAACCATATCAACTCGAGGCGGTCAGTATTCTTTGTATGAAACTCTATACTGCAACCAGTGGCGGGGCAAGACCTAAATTTGATGTGGGCAAGACAGATTTCGCGAGGCCTTGTTCACAGATTAGAGGTATGGCCTGGTTCTGTGGCGACCTGAAGACGGATTTTAAGAAATAATAAAAAAAACGGGTCAATGGTCTATTCATTGACAGTTTCTGATTTCTTGATTCAGTGATTATTTTTAAAGGAATTTTGCGCCAAAGAATAATGTTTGTCACTTAAAACCGTGTTGTTGCTTAATTTTGTGTCTGATTATGGCTGAATTTGTTTGGAAAAAACAAATTTAACTACATTGTTTAGCTATCAATAATTTATCCTACTAATAGGTATTATAAATGCGAAAGTTTGGATGTCATGATGTCTGGATGTTTGGATGTCTGGATGTTTGTTACTTTTTCACGTAAAAACTACTGAACGGATTTTGTTGAAACTTAACAGTATTACGGTTTATAACCTAGATTAACATATAGGCTATAATTTATGACGATCTGTGACATACCTACTAAATTTCACGCGGGTGAAACCGCGGGCAAAAGCTAGTATTTAATAGTATTTAAAAGTTAAATTTGACATGACGTGAGCAAAATTTTTATGCGCGAGGCCCCTTGTTCCGCGAGGCCGTAGGCGGTGGCCCACGTCGCCTACGCCTTACGCCGCCACTGACTGCAACGCACTCTTATAACGTAACGTAAACGCCTCGACTCGCGTTTGACAGCGCGCAAAAGGCGATGACAGCTCGCGAAAGGCGATACGGTGTTGATCCCTTTCCGAGTTGATAAGTCTGCTATGAAGTTTAGTCCGGATGCGGACTTACCATTACATTATTTCATACATGTTAGTTCACTGTAACACATTTTTTTATTAAAATCAGAAACCTAGCTTGGAAACCAGGGATGTTATGGATATCCGTAACCGAAACCGAAATTTCGGATAAAAAATATCAGAAACCGTAACCTAATCGATTCAAAAGTTTCGGATAGTTTCGGATGTAGGCAGTTTAAATTGTTTTTTGCATTACATGTAGAGTAATAAGTATTATGTAAAGGCATAAAAGCCTGATTTACCTTTATAATGCCATCTAGTATCAATTTTTATTTTTTATTACTTTTTATTCGATGTAAAGTGCGTGAATGAACCGTGTTGAACAACTTTTGCAAATTGCATTCTAACGCACAGATATCCGTAACCGTAACCGAAACCGGTATAATATTATTCCTATATCCGTAACCGTATCCATAACCGAAACTACATATTCATAACATCCCTAGTGGAAACCTAAAGAGAACTTCTATACTTTTTCCTTTCCCCAACTACAATTTATCAATTTAGATAAAAATATAACAGAATCAAATGCTTTCCAAGATTTTGGATCAAAGCTTTTCAAAATACAAAATTATTCCCTAATAACGTTTGGAAAATATTGAACAGTTCCTGGAAGTATATATGTCACCGGAAAATAACAAGAATCGTAAGTTGATCAATTTTCTAGGTAGTTGATCAACTCTCGGAAAATAATAAACGGCATTTGAAATGTACTATTTAACGTATGTATTTTAGTAAGTTGATTAATTTACGGCGTCTTGCCGTTAAATCATCCGACAAAGGCAAGGCGCACGTTGATTGGTTAAAAGACTCACGTGCTTTTATACCGCTCCCCGCCACCCGGCCGCCGCCATTACCGGTTTAAACGTAAACAAATCTATCTATTTTCTTTATTTACTTTACAGTAGTAAAATTAGCAATTGTTGTTTTGTGTGGTAATAATTCTCATTATAACGCGTCATTTTATTTATGATGAGTGAAATGGAGTCTGTAGTGGTAGAAATAAACAAACTTACTTATTATTAATATAACTTACAATAATATAACTTACAATAATAAAACTTTGAGCTCCAATATATTTTTTAAACATTTTTCATTTATTTAACTATATAGCATAGACGAACTTTAATATCCCTATCTCTAAAATGTAAATATTAAAACAACATAATCTATAAGTGTCTGTCGACCAATCAGAGAAAAGTGTATTAAGTGACGGATAATAGTGTACCGTCAAATAGTACACTGGGCAACGATTGGCCCATTTGTGGATGATTTTACTTGTAGCAATATAGTTATAATAATAATAATAATAATAAAAAGCTTGCCCCGCAGGGCAGCTTTGTGGCGAGCTGTTGGTGAGTAGCGACACCACGGGGCCAGTTGTTAATCCGAGTGCTCCCGAGAGTCGGTCAAGACCCTCGTCTTCGGCTTGCCGAAGTGGAATCCGAGAGGGTCTGCAGGACTTTCACCTCTGGCTTGCCTTAACCGGCCGGTCAGAGTGGAGTCGCTAGAGCTATATGCTCCAGGGGTGGAAGTGTTAAAGGGCATAACGCCGCGAGTAACTTCGGAGAAAGCGCAGCACACCTCTCTACACACTTGAGCTGGCAGACGCCAATGTTGCCCCTCAGTCCGGTCTATACGACCCATGACGCCAGGGGGGGCCCATTTAGTCGCTGGCTAGTCACCGCCTGCCATTTTTTCAGTCCGAGACTATGAACCAGGCAGGTGTCCCGTAGTCTCCATCCATAGCCCAGTAACCAGTCCATCCATCCTTCATCCATAACCCTAGTCCATTCTCCAATAACTGCAATAGCTCCTGTGCACAGGCTGGGGATGGTCTCTGGCTACATCCCATGATATAGTCAGAGACTAGATCCAGCATGTGCACCACTTTCACTTTTGTCGATTATTTTGCGCTTAAAACGGCCTCTACGTGTTGGATCTGTATCCCCACGCAAGCCTTACAAAGGACCGGGCCACTTTTGACCCGTGAGCTCCAAAGCGTACAAACATAATAATAATAAAAAGCATTTATTTCTTTCTTTCACAATCCATTATTACAGTGAAACACAAATTGCTATGTACTAATTGAACAGGGTAAGATTGTGAGAGAACTGGAGTCTGAACTAGGCGAGAAGCCTGTACTACAGAGCGCCAGTACTCTCCTCTCTCGATAATGGCCGGAGCACATAGAATTTAATAAAGTTATTTTAAAACTAGACAAAAACTAGACGAGTATTGAAAGAGAGTGTGTAAAAGGTGAAGTGTAAGTGATGTGAGAGTGAGTGTAATGAGAGTGAGAGTGTATGTGAGTGTAGGTGTATGTAAGTGTGAGTGTATGTGAGTGTAGGTGTATGTGAGTGAGTGTGCGTGTGTGTTAGTAATGAACCATCTGCCCGTATTAAAGTTACCTAATTGGTTGAAGCAGGTTTTCCGTTTCAGCATACGTCAAGGATTGCAAGTAATTTGAGACCTTGTACTTACAATGAAATTTGGGCAAGGAGTGGAGATCTAAATTATGGTGAAGAGCATTATACAAAAAAGGACCCAAGAAACAGTAGAAGCGATGAGAGAAGTAAGTTTTAAAAGAAGAAGAGGGAACTACCAGGTGATTACGTCGGACAACAGAGGGATCGAAATTTGCTAGATGGTGTTGTTTTAAGACAATATACAAGATGAAGAGTTGGCGGACGGTTAAAACTTGGCAGTATTGGAAGAGCTCATACGTAGGGAAAAGCAGCGGTTTGAAGGTGCAAATTTTAAGGATGGCCCTTTGAGCTCGTTCCAGCTTTATCAGGACAGTCTTGCAGGCACCTCCCCAAGAGGTTATGCAATAAATCAAAAGTGACTGGCAGAGGGCTACATAGACTGTCCTGACAAGGCTGGGGTCTGCTACGTGGCGAAGCCTACGAAAGACAAACATAAGCTTGCGGAGTCTCCCGGCTGTAGCTACGAAATGGGATTTAAAAGTTAGTCTCGAATCTATAGTTATGCCTAGATATTTAATTTCATCAGTCGAAGACAGTGGTGAACAGTTACAAGGTAGGTCAGATAGAAGGGGGTGAGTATGGGCAATTAATCGAAGACCACTAAGGGTATTTGTTGGGATTTTGTTAATAGAGAACGTCATATAATGGGTTTTTTTTACGTTGAGCGTTAGAAGGTTTTTTTGTAACCATAAGGAGACCTGGTGAAATCCAGACTGTGCTCGCCGGAAAGTGTCACCCCATGAGTCGGCTGCAAATACGAGGGCTGTGTCATCGGCAAAGGAAATAATTTTACAGTTTGGGATGGGAAGGGAGCAGAGATCGTTGATGTACACCAGGAAAAGCGTGGGGCCGAGAATGCTTCCCTGGGGAACACCGTACTCTATAGGGACCTCAGAACTCACATTTCCGTCTATTACGACCGACTGAGAGCGACCTGTAAAGTAACTGCGGAATAGAGAAAGCTGGTTGCCTCTAACACCTATCGCCTCCAATTTGGCCAGCAGGATGGGGATGGAAACCGTGTCAAAAGCCTTGGCCAGGTCTAGGAAGATCGAAAGACATTTCTTGCCCCTGTCCAGATTTCTAGAGACGTGGTCAGTAAGTTCATGAACCGCATCAGCTGTAGATTTAATTATTAAATTACGGCTAGGTACCGTAAGTTGACCAATTAGCTAAAATTCGATGCGTTAAATAGTACATTTCAACTGCCATTTGTTATTTTCCGAAAGTTGATCAACTTCCTAGAAAATTGATCAACTTACGAGTCTTGTTATTTTCCGGTGACATATATAACGAGAAAGGGGAAAAATGTAAAGATTTATTTTTTGTTTCTTTCTTGATATTAATGAATGTTTATTTCTTTTTCAGGTAAGTAAAGAGAAACATCGATTAATGCAGACCAAATTACATAAACTACTTGAATGTAAGTCTTCTTTCCACACAACTATAAACTTAAGTATCCTGGCAAGGGTCGCCATGTGGTATGTTAAGTGAAAGACATGCGTAGGGTTTGAATGTCCAATATTTATTGATTCGAAAAGTACAAATTTACTTAAAACTAAAATACAGCTAATTCAACACATTGAATGCGACACCATGTTGCAGTCAATAATTAAAATATAAAATGTTACAGTACAACTAATTAATCAGTATACTTCACTATAAACTAAAGTATGTTAACGAAAGTACTTAAGCTTCCTCAGCCAAACTAGGATGCGCGCCGTGATATAATTTTATCGATGATTTTAGACGACAAACGTATGGGCTTATCGCGTGAGCTCTATAAAATGGCACGATGCTTATCGTAGTGCGCATCCTGGGCTTACAGATTTGTTTTATTATTTAAACTTAAAAGAGTTGGCTGACCTTACTCTGACAACGACTATGCAGAACTGAAACTTAACGTTGCTAGGTTTTAGTTTGTACAGAGTACAGTTAGCGTCAAATAAGCCAAACATGCCACGATAGCCGAACGGTGAAGGGGTCGGACTGGCCCACTCGTGACCCGGGGAACGCGGGTTTGGTCCCCGCCGCCGCTCGACTATTGTGGTGAGCTCACTCGTGATACAAGCATATTTAGCTTAGTTCGAGGAGCTAACAAGACTATTAGTTTAAAGAAAAAAATTGTTCGTGACACCCAAAGTGGCCAAAAAGTTGACAACACAACCTTATTCCAAGTAACAAAGACGTGTTTCAAACTTATCGGCTACTTTGAGTGTCACGATATTGACACTGACTATACAGAGTACACAGTTCAAACCAAAACCATTAGCCCACCCGTCAAATTAAGCTTTAGACAAAGTACGGCCTCACATTCAAATGTTAATCAACCCAAAGGCTACGACAATCTATCTATAGAATTATACGAATACTTCCCAACAATGGGCCAAGTATGCAGACATGTATTGTTGTGAAATCTCAGATTGTGTCGGCTGTACAGATAGTTTTGGTTATAGACGCCACATTTTATCGTAATATTCGTGAACCCACTAGGTGGACCGACGACCTCATATAGGTAGCAGGAAGCAATTGGATGCAGGCCGCTACCAACCGGTCAAGGAAATCATTGGGCATCCCCCAATGATTACTAATGTTTTATGTTTCTCCTATGATCAGCAGTAGACGTCTTGTGGCTGAAATGATGAACTGATGCATCAAATATTAATTATAAAATGTTTTTAAAGTAATATTTACGCTCTTCATTAAAAAAAACATTCAAAAGAGAAGTTTCTCCATATAATATAATTCAAGCAAGTGATTAGTTTTATTTTTCAAAATCAAATTTTAACTATCATAGGCTTTAGTCTATTTAAGTTTCAATCGTCGTTTGAATCTCTTTCCATATTATTATATTATGGTCAAGATTTAAACTTACTCATCAAGTTCAAGTGTCTCCAACCCGTCTGGCCAGCGAGGGGAGTGTAAGCCAAATCCTCTTGCCTCTGGTGGTCTAAATGACCTGATGGGGGATATCAAGTTTCTATTGTACCAAAATTGATCTAAAGCTATTTTGGAATGTTCCAAATATGTTCAGTGAATCTTATCAGAAGTTGTGGTGGCTCCTATTGGTCTGAAGTGATCTACAATCCAATAAATCAAACGGAGCCCCAATATCACCCATTGTCCTGCTTCAAAAGCGGTAAATGGTGGTCCTTGTATTGCAAATCCTTTGTAACACAAAATATCGCTCTCTTAATACACTAAGCTTTGATATTATTGTCATCGTTACTTGTAAATGGATGTTTATTTAACTCAATTTATCGATAGTCTCTGTTGTCTAATAAATAAAGCCCTAAATACAGATTTTGGTAACGCAATTCATTCATCTTATTAACAAGGTATGACAAAAGCCTATTGAAATTGGTTTGCTCAGGTATTTCAATTATAACATTTCTAATAAACATAGCTTTATTAAGGCTTTAAGTATCTAAATCAATTTGCAGATATTCTTGCTTCTTAGTCAGAGTAATTTTTAAGATTTTCTTGATTGACAAAATAATCAAGATTAATTAAAAAAATCTAGTTCTAGGAGCCAGGGAAGTCCCCTTACGAAATCGAGCATCATTCTCAAAGTCATTTAGGCCATTTTAGACCCCCTGTTACTTCTTTATGGAAAAAACTAAAAGTTTCTCCAGTGACCAAGAAGACATGACTGTGTGCAATTGCCAAGTCACCGACTTGATTTACATTTTTTTTAAATACGGTAGAAGAACGCGTTGCAGGACTTGTACATTTTTGTGTTTAAGTTTATAATGGGATTGTTTTCGCGAAGTGGTGGTAAATAAGTCTGCTTTGTAAATGCTAACATCATTTTGAATAAATTTGCGATTGTCAAGTATTAAACCAATTCACATTTTGTACAAACAAGCAAAAATTTACACCCATCAAAAACGCTCTTAACATTATACGTAATATTTCAAGCGACAAACTCGAGCTGACACAAAGAGGTATCCCAGATTGAAGTAGGGTCAGCATCTGACAGCAAGACGCGAGTGGCGTGACATACCAATCGGGCTTACAGCTAAAGTGTCGTACCTTATTCAGCTGTTATAAGATCGATTTTTCAACAAATTGATGATCTGATGTGTGTTGTACCGTCAGCATTGATAAGGGGATGGAAACGGGCACGTTAATGGGCTCGAGAAATGATCCGTGCTGAAATCACGTCATTATAACCAGGAACCATTGTAATATGGACCCTTTTTCAGTAAAACCTAGGCCACGAGAACTTATAATATTGGACGAAAAGGTAGTAGGTAGGTATAAAATGAAGCCACGATAGCCAAACGTTGAAGGGGTTGGACTGGCCGACTCGTGATCCGAGGAACGAGGGGCTAACGTCACTATTAGTAATTTGTGAAATAACAAGTTACTTTTTTTTTAATAAAAGAAAGAATATAATTGCCTCCTCATACTGGCCAAGGTGGGGAGTTTCATTTTTATCACAACAAGGAAGCTTTTGGCCTGCATCTCACCTGATGGAAAGTGATGATCAGGCCGAAGATGGAAGCCATCTTCACCTGTTTAGTGAAAACCATATGCTCTTCCTCTGGTAAACTAGGGGTGGATCGTACTCCTGCAGTGATCTAGTGAGCAGTGACTAAATGATCATGATGATGATGATAGAGATATTAATTGCATCGATCCCTCAAAGAGCTCTCTCACCATTAGATGCCGTATTGGTATACATTTCATCATCATCATCATCATCATTTCAGCCATAGGACGTCCACTACTGAACATAGGCCTCCCCTAATGCTTTCCACGTTGATCAATTGATAGCGGCCTACGTCCAGCGCTTCCCTGCTACCTTTACGATGTCGTCGGTCCACCTTGTAGGTGAATACATTTATCTATTCCATAATATTCACAATCAATAGGAACGAAATGAGAATTTCATTCGCCTGAATCTAAAAATCCAAATACACTTTATTACAAATGCTAAAAGAGCAAAATTAACATCTACAATTCTTCGAAGAACCTCTCGGATTGGTAATCAAGTTTGAAGAAAGAATTTTCCTTTAAATGCTCACCTTATTTTCTGTCTCAATTTTATTCCAATTCCAAAGGAATTTTCTGTTTTACCCAAACACCAATAAATACAAAACATTACACGTATCCCGATATAGTCACGTGCAAAAATATTTGTACATTTGCTTCGGAATTTAAACCTTTTTACATCGGAATAATTTATGTATCGTAAACATTTTTGTGCTCGTGACTGTTTGAAATGAAGACGGTACAAGATGTGTCAATTGTAAAGTTGGGGTGCTAGAGTCAGCGTGTAGTGACGTCACAGTTAAAATTCACTATGGGGTATAATATGCCCCAGATGTTGTAAAAGAAGGTTGCAGGCTATGGATGCGTGTAGAGCAGAAACAGTTGTTTGGAAAATTTTTATAGAGGTCCAAGTCCAGCAGTAGACGTACACGAAAGGAAGAGTCTAACAATATCGCAATTTAAAAACATATTAAACACGCCACGCTAAACTCAATGTAGTACAGTCGACAGAGCATTAACTTGCCACAAAATGTCAAATATAAAATTCTCAAAATACCTCATCATCGTCATCATCATCATTTCAGCCATAGGATGTCCACTGCTAAACATAGGCCTCCCCCAATGTTTTCCATAATGATCGATTGGTAGCCAAATCAAAAGATCAAAATACGTAAATTGAGTAAAATTGTCATTTTGTGGAAGCACAGTGGAAGGTTCACTGTGTACTGTGTACAATCCGCGTCAATAGCTCGTGAAACCTAAAGTGACCAAAAATTTGATAACACAATAGGTATTATTCCAATTTCCAATCGTAATAACGACGTGTTGTGAACTTTTTATCTACTTTATGCTATTACTAGTAAAAAACTCAGTAAAAACTCAGTAAAACTCATTTATTTCTGTAAGTAGACTTTAAAAAAGCACTTTTACACGTCCCAGTATTAACCCTACCACTGCTTCAGGACAATAAATGGGCCAGTGCTGAGAAGAAGCAGCGCAAGAAACTCAGACACTATTGTCAGCCTAATATAAAAATAAATAGCTGTAATACAGCAGCTTAACTTTGACACTTTCCGCTACTTACACAGATGCAACTTAAGTCCCTATAAGTAGATAAACGTGTTTCGCAACACATGGCCCGAATAAAAAGTTTCCACCGATCAACTTTGTCCCATAAATTACTTTGTCAAAGTAGGTCGAATGTGCGGAGTGGGTAATAAGCATGTTCCTTTTTGTTGGCATGGATATACCCTTTATAGTTTATCCATATTATGTTATTTTACAAGCTGTGCACGCAATTTTATTATGCGGGTATATTTACGGTAAGTCAAGACTCAATTTTATGGGATTCTGACCATTGATGGACCAAATCAAATTATAATAATCAAGACTAACGCCCGTATTCAAACTTCAGCTTGATGATCTCTCCATCAGGTCAGATGCTTCACAGCTGAGACAAAAAACAATTTGGTTAAAACATCATTAAGGCGGTTATCACACTGCGCCGCGCTCCGCCGCGGAGCGCGTGATTTCATATAAAAAACCCGCGCGCGGACGCGTTGTCAGTGTGAAGTGCCGCGCGTGCTTTCTATACAAACTGAAGTACTTGCATACAATGATTAAATCTGTCGGCTCGCGCTCCGCGGCGGAGCGCGGCGCAGTGTGATAACCACCTAAATCAGTACAACAAACCAAAAGTTTTAAGACACGATTTCATAAAATGTTCCTGTTTTATTGTTCACTGCTCTTAAGTAAGAGCACGATGGCTTCTTTTTTCTGGCCACATTGTTGTTACTTCATGTTAAAATCTTTTTTCATCTAAGTAATAAAAAAACAGACAGGTCAATATAAAAACCACTCCATCAAAATGTTTGTCTCGTCCATCGATTGGCCAAGTCAATATTTCGGGGTAGACGTTGTCCTTGACTTGCTTTTGTTTTTAGGTTATTTTTCCGCCATTTCTTATCATTTGTCACAAATGTTTACTGTTTTACGAGATGACACGTTTCGGCCCATGTGAGCAATATCTTCCGGGTTCCATGAGTTATTATTTGATTCGATATTTGTGACAGAAAATTCAACAGAATAATGGTGTAGACGTTTCTTTAATCGAGTTCAAAAAAGGAGGAGGTTCTCAATTCGGTTGGTATATTATAATTTTTTGTTGTTAATACGTTTTGAAAGAAATTGCTGCTAACTAAAGTTTCAAGAAGTTGAAATAATTGTTATTTAGATTTTTATTTTCATTTATTTTTAACCGACTTCTTTTTGCAATGGAAAAAGCTTGTAAATGGATCATCGACAACCAAGTCAAGCGCGCTATTATCTTTTCAGATTGTAAGTCCGGCCTCACCGAAATTTCTAATCCTAACACTCGAAATCAGATTGCTGTTAATATACACCACTTAATCCATAAAGCTCATGTTGCACGATTAACCATCAAGTTTATATGGGTCAAGGCTCATGTAGGCATTGGTGGTAATGAGGCAGCTGACTTGGCTGCTAAGGCTGCGGCTTCATTAGAGACAATTCCTGATTTTAATAAAGTTCCCATAAGCTACATTAAACACAAAAATAAAATAATATCAGAACAGGAATCCAAAAAACTCTACTCTACACCAGATAATTGCACGTACACTAAATCCTGGCTCCCTTCGTATGAAAATCTTATCGAGTTCATATCACATATCAAACCCTCCTTTTCTATTACTCAGTTACTCACAAACCACGGATACCATAAAGAATACCTCCACAGATTCAAGATTACTGACAATGACACATGCCCCTGTGATAATATAACCACCCAATCAATGTTGCATCTCGTTCAGGACTGCCCAAGATTTCAATCAACAAGACTTAGCCATAATATAGTTTGCCAAATTTACAACATCGACCCATTCAATTTCCAACAAATTATAACCAAGCAAGATTCCATAACAACATTTACCACCCACATTGAAAACATAGTTAGCAACCTAAAATCTTTCAACAATTAAAATTCTAAATCACTTAGGAGAGAGCAACGCGTAAACCGATAGCGCCGCGCTCTCTCTGAAATTAAAAATGCCCAAATAAAAAAAAATAAAAAAACCGACTTAAAAAAGGGTTATTAATTCGATCCGTATATACGTAGTCCGTATTGCACAGTTACAAAAAAACTTAAACATTTCCTAACCAGTAGGTTTTTTAAAAACTTTCTTAACCAGTGTAAGTAGGTAGTTTAGGTTTTTCCTGTAGTAGGTACAGGCTTAACTACAATAGCAAAAGTAATTTTTGGGGACGATTTATTAAATATGCTAATTAATATCCCTACACCCTAAAAGCGACCTATGTATTTTCCCTAACGCCGAACTTATCTATTATTTACTTATTTTCGTAATTCAATTAGTACGAGTATTTCCAGACTATCGAAGGTACTATAAGTAGACACATAATAATAATTGTCCAATCAAACCTGTCTATTGACCAGGTCAAACATCACTCATCCTTAAGGTGCATACAGACTAAGACTGCCTTGAGAACGAACCAAGCGAACAAAATTTTTACAAGATTTTTTAACACAATAAGTTAAAAAAAAGTAAGGGTGCATGAAGAGCTACAGAATTATTTAACGTAGAGTACAATTTTTCATGTTTTTTATAGAAAGGAAAACTTTTTAGGACTATAATAAAGTCTGCTGATGCATATTATTATGTGCATTCGAATCAAAAAAGTCCAACGAATAAACACAATATTTTATATCAATTTTTTTTAGTGAAAATTCTTGAGTCTCTATTCGGTGGTATCTGAAGGGTTATGTAGAGGCTGAGCATGCTCAAGCTTACGACCTTAATTCACAAACCGGCTGAATCGATTGGCACCTTAACACAAGTAACTCTCCATAAACGGAATACGGGACCAGTTTACGGAACCAGAAAAAAGGGCCAAGATGGATTCTTGGCCGTTATCCCTCACCAGAACTTTATTTCTCATTCGCTTTAGTATTCAAGCTATTGGACGTTAACGACGTGTTACTGCATCCTAATCCCCACGTGATTTTTCACAAGCTCTGGCAAATAAAAAGGGTCGTTCTTCTGCAGTAGATACTGTTTTTGCAGGAATTAGTAGTTTACTAAGGCCGAGTTGCACCACAGAATTCACAGAATAATAATAAGTATGAAGAATACACATGCTCGCTCGTGATTGTCCTGTCGATTAGGTACCGCAGGAGGGGTAGTCGTGCGTGTTTTGTTTTCGATGCAAACTCGCGGAGATGAACAGACCTGGTTGCACCATCTTACTTTAACTTTGACAAACGTCCAAAATCTGTCAAACTTCTTACAAAAAGCACCGGTTATTATTATTGTTATGGTTAAAATAAGGTGCAACTCAGCCTTAAATTCACACGAACATAATATACTGTTTGCATTGACCGATCTGTTCGAATTTGGAATTTGAATCAAACACACGACAGTCCAGTTTTGCGATGGGGACAGGCCCGTAATGTTGTTCGTTCTTTTCAGCCAAATTACGTCTACTGCTGGACAAAGGCCTCCCCCAAGGATTTTCATAACGACCGTTCTTCTGCTGCCCGCATCCAGGTTTTTCCAGCGACCTTCACCAGATTGTTGGTGGACGTGTTAACAGTAATAATTATTTTATCCACAACGAGGAAGCTCTTGGGCTGTATCTCACCTGATGGTAAGTGGCGATCAGGCGGAAGGTGGAAGCGAGCTTCACCCGGGATCCTCAACCACGGAGGAACTGGCTATCTTACCTACCTCTAAATCTGAATAATTGATAATATTTAACAAACACTGATTGATAGAACCCTTAAACGACTTGCTTAATTCATATTGTTGACAACAGCCCATCATCAATCATCAAAGCCCACAGTCTCGGGTTCTAATCCCGCAACAATCACAACCCATCATCAAGATAAAACCGGCTCAAGATAATAGTGTATTAAAAGCGTTTAGATACAAATTAGACGAAGATACAAATGCACAAGAGTCCCAACTCCAAAGTTCGGTCCTAACGGTAAGGACTTTGTCAAACTTTGTTCGCAATTTCCCCCATTATACACTCGGTCATTTGGACAAGATACAAAATTGCAGGACGTGACAACTAAAATTATCGTTCTAAATGAATTTTGATACTTAGGCTGAGTTGCACAACCTCACTTTGACCGTAACTATAACGATAACCGGTGTTTTTGTATGGAGTTTGACAGATATTAATTTGACGTTTGTCAAAGTTAAAGTAAGATGGTGCAACCCTGCCTAAGCGTAAAATCTTTCGCTTATCGGCTGTGTTACTGAAATTATACTTTTTATTTCATCATCATTTCAGCTAGAAGACGTCTACTAATAAATATAGGTCTCTCCAAATGATTTCCAGATAGGCCTGTTGGTAGCGACCTGCATTCAGCTTCTTACTGCAACTGAATTAGTGCAATGTCCAGTGGTTATTAAATACGACTTCTATCCTAAAATCACGCATTGAAAACCATTCTTTCTTATGGATATCAAACTAATAATCGGTGACATCGAAAGAAGCATTGATTTAGTGCTTGTATCCCTAACAAAAATAATTCTGAACCTTAAACCTATCACCCTAAAGTTTTAAATGCAAGGTTGATCGCCTAGCACTTCCAGCTCTATACAATAACGTCGAAACTTTAAGGAAATGCTTTTAACTGAACTATTAGCGCATTAAGCGCAATAAAACCTAACACCCGAGTCGTTCCCCAGGATTTAGACGTTTTATTTTATCGCCCACTTCTACTTTAAAAATGCTATTATACGTTCACTCTGAAAGCTTTATAAATATTTTTAAATTTATTACCCCAAACGGCTTTTAAATTTGCAACTTTTTACCCACAATATTGTTTTATGAGGAGCAAAAATTGCACTGAGAAGTACTGTTTTAACCTGAATGTGCCATAATACTTATAAATAACTAGGTATGTATGTATGTACTACTTCAAGGCAACAATAATTCAGTTCTATTATCATCAGCTTATAAAACTACCTATTTCTATTGCAAAATCACACCTAACCTATTATTACTTCGACATAAAATGCCACAATTTCTCATTGATGTGTCATTGTCTTACAAAGTAACAAATTCCCAAAATTAATAACAAAAAGCTGTCTGTCTTCACAATTTATTAGATTCATTAAAATCGAGAACCCAAAGAATATTCGTTAAAAGGACTTATCAGAACGAATAATTTAATAAATCCAATAAAGGCTCTTTGTAATAAAATAATTAATATCTTATTTTATTCTTACAATTATTAAATGTTACAATTATACGGCCACAATTAATTTCTATTATTAAACTCCATTTATAATCAAAGCTTCGTTACCACAAAAAAATTTAATTAGTGTATTTAAGCTGAAATCCGTGTCCATCATTTCTACAATAAGTATTATTACGATCATTAATAGAACAAGAAAATAAGAGATTATTAATTAATGTTAAAATAATAGACAACACCTTAGAATTAGATATTACAATTGTAGAGAATTATTACGTGGAAATAATTAATTTGTAATTAATAACACCTGCGAACGTTCTTCGTAGAAGCTCATTTACAAATTATTATACTTTGCCTTAATTCATTTTATGAATACATTTTAGAAATTGCTTGTGAAATTTTACGAAGTACCTCCTTCTTTAATGTTTTACTAGCTAACACGGTGAACTCCATACCACAAATACAAACTCTATAGCTTATGCCATAAGGGCTACCTTTTCTTTTTTTATTATTTTCTATTGACGTTCATAAGTGCCACTTGTTGTAGTCTAAACTGAATAAATATTTTTGATTTTGATTTTGATTTTATGGTCAGCATGAATAATGTAGGAATCTTATTTTGAAAGAATTTTTCAAATCGGTCCATTAGTTTCGGAGTCTATTGAATACAAACACACAAGCGAAATCTTTCCTCTTTATAATATTAGTTTAGAATAGTGCACATAATCTTACTTATTACATTTTAACACAGACAGATAATATATTGCAGCCCTGATCAGCATTAAATATAAAACAAAGTCACTTTCCTGTCTGTCTGTCCCTATGTATTCAAAGTAATGTTTAAAAGCTGTATTGCATTTCTGGGTAACCAATCTTTCAGGATACCAACTGATGTTCCAATTTTATGACTTCACTAGCTATTTCACTAAACATAATCTAGTAATATAAGTATATCACTAAACTTGGGCCGTTTTATAACTATATTCCTAGTGAGATAGTAATCAATCGCTTTCGTATAACTATGTTACGGTATATAATTATATCCCTAGGGATATAACTATATTACGGCTTTATCTATCTTACTGCGACATATGTTTAGATCTAAAAAACTACGCAATGGATTTTGATGTGGTTTTTTGAATAGATAGAGTGATTCAAGAGGAAGGTTTTTAAGTAATACATTGTACCTGTGCGAAGCAGGGGTGGGTCGCTAGTATTACATACAACTGTAATCACAGAAATACAAGTAAATTCAGACGGTGTTATCACCAACAGAAGTTAAATTAACTTTGTTATTTCGCTTACTTGTGTCAATTTAAAATAAACTTCATTCAACTTTGTCTCTCACAACCCTTGCCGCTACACCATTCATAACTTTTAAACTAACCCAAACCTATAAGGGCGCTTCCCCATGAATACAATTTTTGCAGGAACTCTTCATTTCAGTTACTCTTCATATCATTTCAGCTATAGGAAGTCCACTGCTGAACATAGGCCTCCCCCAATGATTTCCATAATGGCCGATTGGTAGCGACCTACTAATACAAGTAAGGTATTGTTTAATAGAAGTGCACTAGCAGCTTCCTCAATATTTTTTTTGCAATTACCCGTACCTTCAAAAACCGTACCTGCAAAAAACCGGATACTGCATTGTAAACCCACAAGTTCAGTTTTTCAGGATACAGTAATTCAAAATGCCGTAGGAAAAGGTCCTTATTTAGTTTTATTTGACACCCAAAACTCGGACAAGTGGGCGACATAGTGCTCTAATGAAATGCGTTCCGCGCCTAAAGGGACATCAGTCAGTCGTAAAGGCCATTCCATCGAACAAAAAGGGCCTGCTGTGTATCTCATTTAGACAACAAAGCCTTTGAAAGCACTTTAATTAACTCGCGTACAGTGTAAAGTATTGGGCCCAAAACTGTGCCCTGTGAGAGTCCGAATTTCGTCAAAAGATCTGTGCTTATAACTTCACAGTAACCAAATGAAATACATAACCTACTCAATCAGAATAATGTATCTTATTTTAATATTAAAATTAAATTTCCATTTTATCAAAGGCCTTTCCAAAATATGTAAATGAAGGAATTTCAATAGCGTCATCTAAATCAAAGCAATTTGCAGAAACGCCATTAAAATCCTCAAACAATGATTCTGAGCATACACGAGTAACCGTACATACGCGAATGTATAATCTTGCTTTGCCTCTTCCGGCACACATATATCAACACAATTATAGCCTTGTATTATTTGTGTAATATCGCTTCATTTACACCCTTAATGAAAACGTAGATAATCATGGCAATGCAAACAACAATCAACCTTAAAATAATGAGGATAGAAGCGAGTTGATGTTTGCCTGAAAATCAGTTAAATAAGCATGTGGGGTGGAATTTGCTCCATGCGGTTATAGAGTTGACATGACAATGAAATGAGTGGAAATAATGCTTGGCACAAGTCAAAACTAACAGGAAACTTTAATATAGCTGTTCAACACTTCAGTGACCCAGTTAAGCCATTGACAGCAGGGCGCTATACAATCATACTGGGTTATCAGTTACAATTTTTGTCACGTTGAACACCTTAGTTCCATCCCATATTATGACCTTTAAAGAAGGGCGCTACTATCAATGCTGGGTTATTAGTTCCGAATTTTGCCACTTGTCACTTGACGGATTTCTTTAAAGACAACACAAGAATAATAATATTATTGGTATTAATAAGGACTGGCAGGGATGAGTAAGTAGTGATCTAGTTACATTTTAGGTTGGATCAGTTAAAACCTTTTTAAGATAGCTTTTTAAAGATACACTGGAGTATCTCAAAAATATCAACAGAATATACTAAGGTCGGTTTTTCAATTTGTATTATTTAAGGTCCCTAGCGTCTTAATTTCTTGGTCATTAGAATTGGTTAAAATAAAGTTAAGTAGCTTTTAATAATGTTGAGTAAATTGAAGTAAAAATATGTTTTTATCACTGTCTTAATTTGATATTACAATTTTCTCTAGATCTCTAAAATTTTTTTATTAGCTAGTCACTTTTCATCCCAAATTACAGTAAACTGTCACATAATATCATTATTTCCTACTTTTTTCATCCAGTTACTGCTTTTATTCTAGAGGCCATCAGTGCATCGGACGGTGGGCTTTATTCTCCGCCATTTGCTATTTCTCCGACACATAATGGTCGGCCAACTGTTACCGCCAGATTTTATCCCTCAACAAGATCCCAAGCATCCATCACTCACCAAGTGACGTGTAAATAATGTACCAAAAACTGTTGCCATAATTTAAAGCAAGATCGTTAAGACTGCACACAATTTGGCAACACTATTGTTAAACCTACGGTTGTTTGTGGAAGCTGGCCCGGTTCCAAGCCCAATCGTAACTTCGGCTGTATCTACTGGTATAACCACTTGCCAGCGTTTAGTGCTTGTTAGTGGCTGAACGGCATTAAAACAATGTTAGCGAGAATTTTGCAGACGTTTCTGATGTTAGTTTGCAAAGTTGCGTGGGAAAGGACAAAGACCAAAAATGTATGGAGTGTGGTCCAAATGTCCACCACTAACGAGACCTATGTAGTAAAATAGTCTACTAAATACTGATTCATTATAACCAAACCGCAATCAAAAATATGCTGTCAGTAAAAAGTTATGACTGAATGAAAAGTCTGTTTTTTGACCTTTTCGTCCGAAAAATGTTCTTGATATCATTCTATCCATTGCACATTTTGGACTAATCTACGCATGTTATGTGATGTCGCATGTGGCGCGGGGTTAAAGGTAGATGAATTTTATTAAATATTATACTATCTCTGCCTACGACTTTGTACGCGTGAAAATAGTTTGAATAATATTTCCCATTTTTACATTTGTCTTCACTGCTCCGCCCCTATTGGTTGTAGTGTGATGTTATTTATTCTAAAACCATCCTTGATAAATGGGCTATCCATAATAAAAAGACTTTTTCAAATCGTAGTTCCTGAAATTAGCGCGTAAACTACTACAATTTTTCATACAGTCATAACTTTTTACTGACAGCTTTTTTTTTTTCGTCCCATACTGAAAGTTAATCTCTATTTAATAGACTATAAACCAATATAGGTCTCATTACTGGTGGTGATTTGGACCACTTTTGGTCATTGTCCTTTTGTGTATTAAATAAAGTCATTTAGTTGATTTGATTTCAATAATAAAAGTCGATATTGCCCTAAAAATTATCGGTCCAACGAATTTTTTTTTGTACGAATGTACGGAAGGACGAATCAGGTCAGCGGTGTCTAAAAAGAAAGTCATGAGAATTATCACTAATTATATCCCACTCAAAAACCTACAATCATTCTGGTGACAGAAACTAACGCCCCTATTCACAAACATTACTATGAGGTCTCACAGAGCGCGACCGTGCATTCACAGGGTGACACACGAACCAATCACAGAGCTCTGTTCAACGTTGTTCGTTCGATTTGCTGCTTTAGTAAATAATAAGCAAGCATCGTTTATGAATCCATAAATTAATTAATCTTCATCTATACTTTTTTCTGACTAAAGTCCTCATTCACAAAGCTGTTGGTTACTACGCTTTGAACGCATAACTTGCAGCATTCAAAATATTAATCTTAATCATTCATACATTAAAAGCTAAGTTGTGTAATTACAAAATCATGTCTAGCATCAGATTTAACATTTCAAAAGTATAGCAGTTCTAAAAACAACTTTCCTTCTTACTCTAACAACGATGTAGGTGTATTGTTCCAAAGTTTTGGTGTATCTTAGTTGGAGTTGGCTTGAAAGAAGAAGCTAAGAGTTGTTGTAAAGTTTTTACGCTTTCACTTTGGAATTGAAATAAATTCGTTGTATAATATGACTTTTTAGGTTTATTGTGTGATGTTAGCTACAACTTTTTAGACGCTAGAGACCTTAAATAATACAAATTGAAAAACCGACCTTAGTATATTCTTTTGATATTTTTGATCTTGTGTGTATCTTTAAAAAGCTATCTTAAAAAGGTTTTAACTGATCCAACATAAAATGTCATGTCATAATTTTTGCGTCAAAAAGTAACAAACATCCAGACATCATGACATCCAGACATCCAAACTTTCGCCTTTTTAATATTAGTAGGACTAGTAGGATGGGATGAAGAGTGACCAGCTAACAAAAAATATTTAGAGATCTGGAGATAAAATTTTGTATCAAATCAAGACAGTGATGAAACATAGTTTTACTTTAATTTACTCAACATCATTAAAATCAACTTAATTTTATTTTAACAGTATTCTAATGACCTATAAATTAACAAGGCATCTAGGGGATTAGGTTAGGGATTCTGGCGATGACGTAAAATAATTAATGACAATGACTTATATTATTATTCTTACTATGGTTAGACTGACTTTCAATTCACGTCGAATTTCCTTATCATCATTCAGAAATTAATCTTACATTCAATTACGAAGGCAACTTGTTTTTCAGAAAATGATGATGCTTCTTTTAAAGTGATTTACTTTCATCTCTCGGAAGCTCGAGTTTGGGTTAACTAAGTTTGTCACTAATTACTTGGGTTGACGGTAAAGCGGTAATAACCTGATGTAACCAGTTTACTGAGGGTTTGGAACTGGCCTCTTTGACAATTAGAAGTTCATTAAGTGCCATTTTGGTGGTTGGAATCTTTGAAATTCAGTGTAATGTGACTTAATCGTAAGGATCGTGATAAAGTCTGATTTCAACTTTATGAAGGTTTGGAATCAACTATTGATTATCTACAACCGTTGTACCGTTTTTATTATCTTTTGTTCCACAAATATCTTATGGCTGAGATGATGATGATCATGATTTAATAATTCTTCTTATCATACGTTCAGCTTATGTCAAGATTTGCTGGAACTTGGCTAAAAAAGAAATATGTCTATAACAAATTCAGCTTCGTGAAACACTTGCGTACCAACTTCGTTCCAACCAATATTATGTCGTACGTTATAAAAATGGCAATATCTAATTTATTGTCTTCGTTTCATTTCCGTTTACTTCATCTTGTTTCCGCGCTTATTATATTTATATTGTTATTTATTTCTTAGCATTCCGTTACGCTCGTGTGGGTTTCAGTATGTCACATAGCAAGGTGTAGGTATAACATTAATTTTGATTGTTACAAGTTCTGTGGGGAATGCGCAAATTAATTTGTTACTTCCATATTGAGATGTTGATTTCATAGAAAAGGTTATTGTTGAGTTCCAGAATCAAATTATGTAAGAAGCACATTATGATAAATATTACGTGTAAGCATACGGTCATTTTAGACATCCTTGAGGGAGGCCTTTGTCCAGCTGTGGACATCATTTTGCTGAAACGAACAAACATGTAAATTAAAGCCTAAATTCTAAATAATATTTACAAAATACACCACACCCAGCGCAGCCGTTTGGTGCCCAAAAGGCACGTAAAATCATGTAAATTATCTCACACTTTTTAGGGCATGACTTTTAGTCGTGTTGTTTAGTCCATTACCTTCATAATGCCTTTTTCTGCGTGTGCTCTGTCCCTTATGATAAACACGTACGTATCTACATTAATGCGTTTATGAACCGTCAGATACGGCGTTTTTTATGGTAACGCCCTAAAAGCGCTGAGTGGACTGTAATAATAATAAAATATAGCTAATGACCAGTAAAAGACCGGATGTGGCTTTGTTTTGGGTGGGCACTTTTATGTTTTTTTTTTTTTTTTTTTTTTTTTTTTTTTTTTTTTTTTTTATAAAGATTATTACCAATTTGTATTGCCCAAATTACTAATAGTCCCATTAGCCCCTCGTGGTAAGCTAAATAAGCTTGTGTTACGAGTGGGCTCACCACAATAGTCGAGCGGCGGTGGGATTCGAACCCGCGTTCCTCGTATCTCGAGTCGGCCACACCGACCCCTTCACCGTTCGGCTATCGTGGTTATAAATCGTGGTTTGTTAGGGTTCTTTCCCACGGGGATATACCGTTTTTTGCAGGATACAATTTAGTACTATAATAATGTGTTTTTAACACTAAACATTCACCCGAGTATTCCGTTTGTAGTGGAACCCATCCATTCGAATTTGGAATTCGGTTTTGTAATAACTGGACCAGTAAAAATAGGATCCAGTTTAATTACAAGTTTTTTTTGACATAAGATACATACCTTATTTATTTGCATCACCATAATTAACATGGGCAGATAAGGCTTAAAGCTAAACAGATCATTATACGGGCACTGCAATTAGAAGAGAGGAGGATCTACTAATTAATCACAATTTAAACTATTAAATATCAAGTTATGCAATATTGGTCAAGTCCAAAAGAATCCCACTCGTAGCTTCTTGCATTTTTTTGCAATCACCCGTACCATCACTAACCGTACCTGCAAAAAACGGAACTGTCGTGTGAACACAAGTAATTTTACTGATCTAGTGTGTCCTGCTTTACTGTATCCCGCAAAACTGTATTACCATGAGAAAGGGCCCTGAAGCTTTTTGGGTGGTTTTATGTTTGTTACGTTTTATTCACTTAATGACTATAAATGGTTCCAACGATCACTGCAATTACTACAATACTCGTAAAGCTTTTAAGCTTGTGCTTATGACGGCACAGTCTGTAGTAAGCTAAACATTGTGGTAACTAATGTTATACAAGCTATTTCACCCTGTATACTTTCAGAATAGTACACAACAAAAGAGTAACTTAAAATTAATTACATATACTCATACACCCTTTACAGTTAAAAAGTTACACCCGGAAAGAACACTGGATTAAAATTATCATACTAAATACAACAACTTTGCAAGTAGAGATCATCGGCAATAATAATGTTCTTTAAATGTTGTTTCCTGACAGACATAACAATAAAATTAAATACTTTTTTAGATTCTTGGTTATTTTCATGAAATCATTTTTGACATACAGCACCTGCTTTAAGTTCCTCAAGAAGATTTCTAGTTAACAGCAAAACTATTATTGTGCCCACCGTTTACTCTGAAAAGTTTTTTATCTGTAAAATAATGTTATATTATTTTCATTAGTAAAGTAACGTGTTAAACGTCATCGATGTGGTGACTAAACATGTAAGCGCTTTGGGTTTTCTGTAAGCTTATTATGTTGCTCATTAAATAAATAAATAAAATAATGAGTGGATCTACTACAATAGGTGTAAAATATGGCGTGCGCTATCACAGTCTTCTGAATTGAAAAACGTAAGAAATATTCTCATCAAAATACATCGAGAAGTCTCTATAATGACGTACAAATTAAAACATCACAATCTCATAACCTACCCAACGTATCATAATATCACACGAAGTGAATTTTTTTTTATGCATAACAAGGCAGGTATTTGACCACAGAATACTACCGCAGTGGGATCGGCGCATTAAAGTACATCCATGTGAAATCGTTGCGCGTTTATTGGCTTGATTTTGGCTTTGGCTGATGTGAATATAGGGTTGATAACTTATCGATAATTTACTTAAAATTAAAATAATTTACAATGTGACGTTCGAATTAGAGATCGCGTTCGCACTACTTCCTTAAAATTTCCAAATGAAAACTAGTTGGACGAGTTCAAGTTGACAATAAATAGCCTAGTGGTGTAAAATATTTAGGTGAACCCACTCATAACACAAGCATAATACTTCGTTCGTTCGTTCGTTCGTTTCAGCCAAAAGACGTCCACTGCTGGACAAAAGCCCCCCCAAGAATTTCCACAAAGACCGGTCAGGCGCCTCCCGCGACCTTCACCAGATCGTCGGTCCACCTAGTGGGAGGCCTGCCTACGCTACGTCTTCCGGCTCGTGGTCGCCACTCAAGAACTTTCCTGCCCCATCGGCCATATATACTTAGCTGACTACTAAATCTACTAACAAGAACAAACAAATTCCATGAAAAACTGGTAAAGATTGTGTCGTCATTCCATCATTTAAATTACCAATATCTCTAACAGATATTGCTGGCAACAGTATTTTTACTCGGATCAAATGCTATGTTTTTTCAAACCTGAAAATCCTGTGCGGCCAGGGTCAGCCGCCAAAAAAATAACTTTTAGAAATTCTTTTACATGTTCCAAGTCAAAGCACCAACCGAATTTTTCATCGAATCGCAACATTCCGACAGCACTATGACGTAGCTACCCATTTACTGTAGCGTGCACCATACATACGGTTTTTATTTGGCTGTTTCGGATTTAGGGTGTTCGTGTTATGAAAGTTAAAACTGTTTTGTATTTTGTCTTACTTTATATTAAATCGTAGAAAGTCTGCAAACATTTTGTATTTCCTTGTACAATTTTGGCGCAATCTGTGATAAATACCTTCTGAAACTGAGAATTTTATTATCTTGAATAATTCTAAGCCTGGAATGACTGATCATTAAAATAGCTCTAATATAGGTCATGTTATCACACGTGAATCTAATTATAGTATTGGAACATACCAATCGACTATTCTCCGACTAATAACTTTCCCCTACCGCGGGAACAACACCTATTGTATAACCCTGAGAAACTCCGGTAGTTGCTAGAAAAACAAACCAATTACTTCCAAGAAAACGTATTCATCACAGCTTTCTTTTGTTACAGATGTCCCAGCCAGCGATTGTAAGAGGAAACCTTATCAAAACCAAAAAATAAAACGGTGATGAAGTTTGCATCACAAATATGGATCCCACTCAGAAAATTCACGAAAAACGCCACAGAAGATCAGAATGGAGGTTCCAATGGACACATCTCATAGCTCTATTGTATATAACATCTCTAACTACACATGTAAACTGTCAAAGTCAAGAAAGCATAACCAAAACAGTTAAAATAGACAAAGTAGAAACTAATAACTGCCATAGCTGTCACAGTAGTAGTAAAGGTAGTGTTAATGTAGAAAATGTAGTTAATAAAACTAATGTTAGTGAAGATGAAGAAACGAACGATGCAGTGGACGATGTTATAGAGATCCTTGGAACGATAACGAAAAGGTATATTCTTGTTAATGTGAGTGAAACGCAACTTGAAGAAGAAGTCGAAAATATACTAAATAAAGCGCTAAGCAAAGATAGATACGAAATCGCTGATGGTGTTGAGATTAAATCTATTAAAGGCAGTGAAGATAGTAAAAAGGAAACAAATACTGATGAAGGAAGAGCGCTTTTCAGCAAATTCAGCTACGAATACAGATTGCTTCAGAAGTTTAAGAACTTTGTAGACACTCATGTTCTTTCTATAAATCTGCCTAAAGCTGCGAAGATGATGGGATTCCGATGTAAGTATAATATTAATTACTATTATTTTTAAGAAAGGATTAAAATTATAGTTAATCTCCCAAACTGTAGATCAAAAAACCAATTTATCGTAAACTATAAATATCATATCATAAATTCATAAATTAACTAAAATTATGTGTGCAATAAACAGGATAAATAATAAATCACTACCACACATAATTAAACCTATTTACAAAATCATCCAAAGTATCAGCGAAAAATCAAAATCTTGAGACCAAATTATGAAAGGCGTTACCTTTAATTTTTAGCTAAACAGTTTTATATTAAAGATCACGCAATATATTTTCAATTTATAACCGAGACAGGTTAAAGCTACGGTTTTCCTTATACAAACCTTATCTTGTACGGAACAGACAAGGAGTTACCAATAAAATCCCTCGGTGACAGAACAAATCTACTTGACACGACTGTACAAGTGTAGGCACAATATTTGCAACGGGTTGGTTTCAATTTGTATTATACTTGCGAAGACGAATCTCTTTTTTCTATAGGGTTTCAGTTAGATAGGGAAGATTTATTTACAAACTAGCTTTCCGCCCGCGGCTTCGCCCGCGTGGAATTTTGTCTGTCACAGAAAAACTTTATCGCGCGCGTCCCTGTTTCAAAAACCGGGATAAAAACTATCCTATGTTCTTTCCCGGAACTCAAACTATCTCTATGCCAAATTTCATCAAAATCGGTTGCGAGGTTTAAGCGGGAAAGCGTAACAGACAGACAGACAGACAGACAGACAGACAGACAGACAGACAGAGTTACTTTCGCATTTATAATATTAGTTGGGATTATTAAAATAAACAGATATTTTTTCAACAAACGCAAAACTAAGGCTGGTTTTAGAGTGACGCTGACGCTCGCTGACCGTCAGCGCTGACAGCCGAAATGTATGAAGCGTCGGCGCCGAGCGATCAGCGTCACTCAGGAACGTTCCCTTCAATTACATACATATTGATCTGTCAGCGCCGACGATCAGCGAGCGGTCAGCGCGATTCTAAAACCCGCCTAATTGTTTACACAAAAATAAAAACGTGTCCGCGAGGCAAAGAGGCGAGGATGCTGGCTGCATTTCCTCGCTGAATAGCAATACTAAAATTTGTTTAGGGAAAGAGCCAGCATCCCAACTATCCTAAATTTTTATTAATTCAGAAATGGTCCGATGTTACTGCTGCTTATAATGTTACTGCATTATAAAATTTAGCAACAGAAACTCTTGTTCAATTTCATCAAAATATTATGAATGTAACCAAAGCGTGTAAACGTAACTTTTTCAAAAACATTTGAAGATAAACAAAGTGGAAAAATAGTCTGGAAAAAATGTAAATTCTCTATTTTTCTTTTTCTTTTCAACTGTTTGGTAGAATAACGAGTGTTACATTAATGTTGATTAAGCATACAGCAGACATTGAAACAAAACAAATATGTTTGTAGTTTCAGTAATAGTTTAAAGAAAAATTAACCTTATGCTACAAGACAAATAGCAAAAGAAATTGCTGGAATTATTCACTTCAGTTCTTTGTTATTGTTGAAAGAAAATTACTATCGCGTCCAAACACCGTACATCATTGAACCTTAATTGAAATAGACCCCGAGATTTTTCCTGTAATTAATTAACCAATAATTCCAGCCAAGTGCCAGCCGGTCTACTCCGAAACGCTGTTCACGTACTTTCAGATCTATCTGTCACTATCGCTCTTGCTGGCATCTCGCTTTGCGTGAGAGGGATGGCAACATTCGAAACTTCGGATAACGTTTTTCAGAGTAACCCCGCAGCTATTTTCGCCAGTTTGATTATGTTTCGATGATTTTAATGGGTCGGAAATTCGAAATACAATTCGATGTAAAGAGCAAGCACGTGTATCCAAACCAAAGAGCTTTAGAATTGTGAGAGTTAACCTTTGAACTTGGATTAAATCACAAAGATACATAAACGTTCAAACGTAAAGACAGACCTTTGAAATTCAACCAATTAATAACAATTAACCCTGTGAAGTTCAAAACTTCACAGGGCCAAATCGATGATAAAGTTGCAAAAGTTTCCCTTATAACACGCTACCAAACAAGCTAAATAGCGCTATATCTGGGGGCACGGTAGTGCCCCCACCAAGTCGAGCAAAAAAGCGGCACGGCCGTACCATCCTTTTCTCGAAGCAATTCAGGCCATTGTCGACCGCCTGTAACTTCGTTGTGGATAAAATAAAACTAGAAGGCTGAATTTTCATTAGCTATGCAGGCATTGTAAAGACACGGTATATTTCAAATTTCATTCAATTTGAACCAGTAGTTTAAGAATTATAACGGGTCAAAGTTTCTTAATTTTGTCACTCACTGACTGACTCACCGATCATCAAAATTCTAAGGCACTTTTAGCAGACCTAGAAGCTTCAAATTTGGAATATAAGTAGTGTTTGGTGTATGAATCAAGGAAAAACTAAAATATTTGGGGGCACGGTAGTGCGACCGCCAAGTCGAGTAAAATTTTTCAATTTCGGTCCAGTTTTCTAGATACATAACTGCTGTCTACAAAATACAAAAAGAAATGAGATCCCATCAAAAACAATACTTGTCAAAAAAACCAAGTCTCGCAACTCAGTTGTTCTACGGTAAAAAGTTGTGAGATCTATGTAATACCAAGTCCAGGCCAGGAAATCTTTAACGTTTTACATAAATTATTGACTTGGTCATCGCACTAAATAATTTAATTTACACGTGTTTTCATGCGATGGCCAAGTCAATATATTTATGTAAAACGTTAAAGATTTCCTGTAAAACGTTAAACGTTAAACTGTACCTCTTTATAATATTAGTATAGATTACCACGTGATAAATCCCCAGGTCACCTCTATTATTTTATAGATAGGTATTAAAGGCTACAAATGAAAATTAAATGAAATTGTTTGTAATGTTAATGACGCAAAAAATAATATTACGATAAACCTCGTGCGTTGTTCAAATATTAAATTCGAGAACAATGTTACGAAAAGTATTCTTTTTTCATTAAAATTGTTCGGAAGGGTGGAGGATTTTTCATACAGAATATTTGATGTTATGTTAAAATTGTTAAACGAATTTTTTGTCGGTGACATCCAACAATCGCTGCGAAAAGATTTTTTTAATTTTTTAAGGTGAGCACAGACTGGAAGCATTCATAAATAGTTAATAACAGGTAAATAGTTAGTAACTGTGTAATAAGTTGATGATACAAATTATTGCAGTAGTTACTTTAGTAGTTTTAAACCTATAAACCTTCCTCTTGAGTCACTCTATCTATTAAAAAAAAACCGCATCAAAATCAGTTGCGTAGTTCTAAAGATCTAAGCATACATAGGGACAGACGGGGGAAAGCGACTTTGTTGATGAGGTCTCACAGTGCGCGTAACGTAATGTTATGTGTGACGGAGTAATGTTTGTACGTTTGAATACGGGCGTTACTTTATTTAGTTCTTTATTGCCTATTGACATAATAATAGTTTTCATTCTAAAAATATTCTTCTTCTCATTCCAGCTTTCGGCCTAAACAAATTCTTCGTGCCTCTCCTGATCGGGGGCCAAGTTCTGCTGAAGTCTATTTTGTTCGCCATGTTCCTGCCAAGCATTCTGGGGAGTTTCGGGAAGATATTGGGAAAAGGTGAGTTCAGTTCTTAAAACACAAGAGTTTAATATTAAACGTTCGTAGATTTTTTTTTTACAATAAAAACCATTTGATTAGCTGTAGCTGGTGTGTGATTAAATTACTTCAGAAAGTACCTAAAAGTACGGCCAACGAGAAGCGATACCAAATGTAAACAAACCCAATGTCCTGGGTGAACCCGTCTGACTTTGACATATTTTGGCGGGAGAACGAGACATTACGACAAATACACAAGATGGGAAGAGACAGAATATATTATTATCAACTCGACAGTCGTATTGACCTTTTGTATCGCTGCTAGTTGGCCGTACTCTAGTTAATGTGTTTTTGTTCGTACTGTAATAGTTTTTGCTGATTCAAGAGCTTAAAATTATTATTTGGAAACTGATAATTTTCATCAAACTTGAATAAATTTTATTTTAGAAGCATTAACAAAGATTCTTAAGAATTTGAATTCATGAACGTATTTTATTTATCGAAAATTTTCATTATACTTGTTGTAGATCGTTTTAGAAGCAATTTCAATACAAGTTGAATTTCTGAGCGCGTATTTTGTAATATCGATGAAAATGAATAAGTATAACAATGTCTCAGTCGCCTTTTATGAAAATATAAGTAAGTGTACTCGTAAGTAATTGTAAGTCATAGACAAAAGTCGTAAAATCTCAGTCTAGTTAGATCTTTGACCCCACTTTGACTTCTAAGGCTGAGTTGCACCACCTAACTTTGACCGTAACTATAACGCTAACTGGTGCTTTTTGTATGGAGTTTGACAGATTTTTGACGTTTGTTAAAGTTAAAGTATCCAGTTCAGGCATATAGATTGTAATACAATAATTAAAACCTTTAGAGAATTAAATATGAAAAAAACTGAGGACCTTTGGGGAATCTCCGTCAGTATAATTGGAACAATTATTGACACCATAGCTCCTCACCTTGCATTCATTTTTAATACATGTATTGATCAAGGTTGCTTTCCTAGCTTAATGAAGTTAAGTAAAATAATTCCATTGTTCAAGGCTGGTGACAAATGTGACCCCTCTAATTTTCGACCGATTTCTATTCTACCAGTACTTAGCAAAATTTTCGAGAAAATTATTTTCCACCAACTTCTATCTCACTTCATTTTTAACAAATTATTACACAATAAGCAATTTGGTTTTACGAAAGGTAGAAGCACTACTGACGCTGGAGTAGCACTATTGAAACACGTCTTTGTTGCTTGGGAGAGTAAAAAGGACGCTGTTGGTATTTTCTGTGATCTTTCAAAAGCGTTTGATTGTGTAGACCACCAAACCTTACTAAACAAATTGCGACATTATGGTGTTTCGAATAAGTCACTTGATCTGCTGAACTCGTATCTCACAGGCAGAAAACAAAAAGTTTGTATTAACGGAACTGAGTCTTCTGGAGCACCTCTTACTATGGGTGTGCCGCAGGGATCAATATTGGGACCTTTGCTATTTCTTATTTACATTAATGACCTTCCTTACTTTGTAAAAGATCTGTATGATATTGTGTTATTTGCTGATGACACATCTCTCATTTTCAAAGTTGATAGAGGTAAAGTAAATTTTGACGATATTAACCTTTAACTGGTGACATGGTTTTTGTGTAACGTAACTGGTGACGTGCGGTCTGAGAGGCCGCTACCGTATCAAGACTGTAGCATAGAAACTAGGTAAGGTAGCATACCACAATCTTTAAAAACAGATTATTAGCATATAGAAGAATTAAATTTAAATAAAATAATAAACTCTAAATATAATTTTTAATGCAGAACTTGCTGTTAAATTATATGTAGTAATAAAAATCAAAAAACTAGAGATGACATGGATAATCGCAAATAAGAAATTTAAATCAAGAAATTATAACAAAATTCGTATTTTTTATTATAGTTCCAATGCTAATCAATTTAAAAAAAACCTATCACACATAGGTAACCTATAATTTTAGAAAACTGGCAGTGGTGAAACTTTTGTATTTTTTATTGGCTGTCAGGACATTTATTGTTTGGCATAAGAGTGGGCCGTCATTTTCCCTTTCTGACTGATTCTCGTCAATTGGTCCTTCATCTTCAAAAACACTTTCTTCGGCTTCCGAATCATGGTCACTTTGCTCCAGAACGATGTTTTCAGGAACATATTCGGCTTCCGACCCAATTGAGTCTTCCTTTTCTGGATATTTTTCAACTGGCGAATTTTCAAGTCGTTTCATAAAGTATGGCACTATATTCCCAACTAATGATCCTACGCTTCTTTTTTGGAGTTATTTAAGTATCAATTTCAAGTAAAAACTGTAAAAATACAAAAAAACTGTATGAAAAAAATGTCACGTAACTGGTGACATGCGGTCTGAGAGACCGCTGCTGAACTTTACATCGATGTAACTTGCCGATTTGGAGCTGAATGATGCAAATATCCTTATCTACGGTGTAGACACAACTAAACTTGAAGCTACTGAAGCGGTGAAACATTGGAAGTACGGGGAAGGGGGTGAAACGATGTTTCACTGACGCCGCCCGGCCTGTGAGACCGCTTGTCACCAGTTAAAGGTTAATAACACACTCTCACAGGTTCTACATTGGTTCACTGTTAACAACTTATTGTTAAATGCAAACAAAACTAAGTGCATTAAATTTACCTTACCTAATGTGAGGCAGGTTTCCACGCAATTAATGGTGAAGAATGAACCATTAAATAGCATAAATTCCACAACATTCCTGGGAATCACTTTAAATGCTAAACTTCAATGGGGTCCTCATATTGAAACTTTGTCAAAAAGGCTCAGTTCGGCTGCTTTTGCAGTGAGAAAGATAAGGCAATTAACTGACATTGAAACGGCAAGGGTAGTATATTTTAGCTATTTTCATAGTATAATGTCATACGGCATATTGTTGTGGGGCTCAGCCGCGGACATTGAAACTGTGTTTGTTCTGCAGAAGAGAGCAGGGCGGGCCATTTATAACCTTGGACCCCGATTTTCCTTGAAAGATTTTTTTAAGGAAATAAACATACTGACAGTAGCTTCACAGTTCATTTATGAAAACATTTTATATGTCCGCAAAAATATAGAGCAATTCACGAAAAAGAGCGATTTGCATAACTTTAATACAAGAAACAAAAATAAACTTGCCGTTCCAAATATCAGATTGCATAAGATTGGTAATTCATTTATGGGAAAATGTATTAAATTCTTTAATAAATTACCACAAACTGTTGTAGAACTACCCATTCATAAATTCAAAGCACATATTAAAAGTACCTTAATGAAAAAGGGCTACTATAAAGTCGATGATTATTTAAAAGATAAAAATGTTTGGGATACGTTACTGCCTAGCTCGCAAAAATATAACTTTGTACATTTTAAAGCATGTAAACCTTTGAAAAAGAGGCTGACAATAGTGACTGAGTTTCTTGCGCTGCTTCTTCTCAGCACTGGCCCATTTATTGTCCTGAAGCAGTGGTAGGGTTAATACTGGGACGTGTAAAAGTGCTTTTTTAAGCCTATTTACAGAAATAAATGAGTTTTAGAGTTTTAGAGTTTTTTAAAGTATGGTGCAACCCAACCTTAGTAAAGACGTCTATGAAGTATGGATTTTATGGAGTATTTTATGTCACTCGACCAGTTTAGTTTACTGCTTCTTAATTTTATGTCGCAGATAAGATCTTATATTAGATATAACTTTCCATCCATAAGTGTCAGTTTATTAAGAATCTTTTCTACGATTCTATAAATAAAGTAAAGCTGAATAGGTTTAAGTAAAATACAACATCAGTAGTACTATCGCGCATGAGAAAATCAATTTCGTTATTTTCAGCTTCACGTATCATAAAATTCAATTTTTCGCAGTCTTAGATATTTTAACATTCGTTTTGCGATTGTAATCGCTTTCCCTAAATTGCATTTATTCAACAGAAAAAGGCAATAAAATATATTTTGCACAATAAGTTACTCGTATTACGTCAGTGGGATTAGCTTGATTTGCCTTTTTCCGAAAAACCAGTATCTGTGACAAGTTCGTTCGTTTCAGCCGAAAGATGTCCACTGCTGGACAAAGGCCTCTACCAAGGATTTCCACAAAGACCGGTCCTGCGCCGCTCGCTTCCAGGCACCTCCCGCGACCTTCACCAGATCGTCGGTCCACCTAGTGGGAGGCCTGCCCACGCTACGTCTTCAGGCTCGTGTTCACCACTCAAGAACTTTCCTGACCCAGCGTACGATCTATCTATGTGTATAATAACTATATTTATTCCAGTGAAAAATAATAAGGCAACTTATCTTCCTAGTATCTCTCGTTTCTGTTCTAGTACCTAAAAAAATATACCTCTTATACAGGGTGTTAGGTAAATGGGTTTATAATCCGACACTAGCCCATGTTATGTGCATATAAATGGTATGGTGAAGTCAGAAAATTAATATCATCATTTTAATTATTTTAATTTTCATACCAAATCAGATTTTATATTTTATTTTTTATGAAAATTAAAAAAATTAAAATGATGTTATCACTGACTTCACCTTATAGTCCAGTCAATGAATGCCTTAACGACGGTGTAGAGGGAAATGCCTGGAACACAAAATGGTACCTTCAAACCCCCCTCTCCCCACCGACTCAAGGGCTAAGCGCGGGGACTTTTGCTATGTTTACCTTAGGAGGTGTCTAGTCTAGATAAAAAAAATAAAGTCCCGAAGTCATAAATTATGTTCCACGGATTTCCCTCTTTAATGCTTTATTGACTGGACTAGTGTCGGCTTATAAACCCATTTACCTAATAGGTACCCTGTATATTCTTTGCCGTCTCCTCTGTGTATTCCTTCACGTTTATTCCTATCTGTCCAGGCATCTCCCAGCTCTCAGCGTCCTCCAGCCAAGCCAGCTACCCACCAGCTCCCGCAGATGACCAGACAGGGTACAACAACGACAACAAAGACTTCATGGGGTACGAGACCAGTCCGACTGGAGCGTACGCGTACCCTAACGACGGGTTCTATGGAAATGTAGACCAGGATGCGAACGACCTCTCTAATGTTGATATGTCACGGTAAGTCGATATGTCCGTTAGAGGAGAATAATTAAGACCACTTCCACTCTTTCTGTGGTATCTTAAGACGCGTCTAAGGGACAATTAATAATACAAGCTGACTTCATGGGGTACAAACAACAAAGACTTCATGGGGTACGAGACCAGTCTGACTGGAGCGTACGCGTACCCTAACGACGGGTTCTATGGAAATGTAGACCAGGATGCGAACGACCTCTCCAATGTTGATATGTCACGGTAACTCGATATGTCCGTTAAAGGAGAATATGACCACTCCCACTCTTTCTGTGGTATCTTAAGACGCGTCAAGCTGACTTCATGGGGTACAATAAAGACTTCATGGGGTACGAGACCAGTCCGACTGGAGCGTACGCGTACCCCAACGACGGGTTCTATGGAAACATGGACCAGGATGCGAACGACCTCTCTAATGTTGATATGTCACGGTAAGTCGATAATTATGTTTGATAGAATTAGCGCGTGATTCCGTTAGAAGAGAATATGACCACTCCCACTCTTCTTGTAGGTATCTTATGCATACTCTCATCTCAATTAAGCATACTAGAGTCACGGTTAGTAGGTGTTTGAGGCAATATTATTAGTCATATGGTCGACATTATACTTGGAACTCCTCCTATATTCTTCTGATTAAATTCATTGCGGGTTCCAAAATAAGATATCCCCCTTGACTAATCAACCTTCACTGATTGAGTTTTATTGGAGGCCAAACTGTAGATCCTGGCCATAGAGTAGTTGCAGTGGTGGGGAAGTGTGGTGTGATAAGTCCTGTAGTCATTGGTTCTGGCAGAGAATAGGGACGTAGATGTCGCAAAAGGAGATTCAGGCCTCCCCATTCCAACTAGCCTTAACGTGGAGAGCTTAAGTCAAATCCTCAATTTGGCTCCATCATCTGCCTTTCCAGGGTTTTGATTTCACTGTATAGGGCTGGACTAAAGTTTAAAACATTTCGTTTTTATTGCTAACATTGTGAAAAATTCCAACGGTTAGGCATCTCTAATTTAGAGGAAGGTAACATAAATTTCTTTTTGTTCCCGTTAATTTCTTATAACTCCGATTATTCCATCGCGTAAATCATAACTCAAATAATTTCCCTGAGAAAGCACCATTCTTCGATAAAACAATAATTTATCAAATAAAACCTCGGAATAATCCTGTAACAGAGCAATTTGCGTATTTTCAATGAAATGCCGCTGTCAATGAAGCCACAGTAGAGGTATATTCAGTAAATGCTCTTCTTTCATCATCATCATCATCATTCCAGCCATAGGACGTCCACTGCTGAACGTAGGCCTCCCCCAATGCTTTCCATGTTGATCGATTAGTAGCGGCCTGCGTCCAGCGCTTCTCTGCTACCTTTATCTGCTCTTCTTTACCTTCATACATTCATTGACATTTTCACTGAGAAAAATTAACGTCATGATAATCTCTTCTTTTGTTCCCATCACTGCAACACCTGTATAGTCAAGATCTACAGTTTGACCGCCAATGAAACCCAACCAGTGAAGATTGAGTAGGCACTGTAGTCCCGAGAGATAGCTGACTATCTTGTCTTACAAACTGCAATAAATATACAGGAAGAGTGTCTTACAAACTGCAATAAATATACAGGAAGAATTTGAAGTATAATATCGAAAGCCCAGTGTAGCAAAGCGGTTTAAAATGTGAATAATGAAACACTCCAGTAATTTCATAAATAATTCAACTTGAGCTAAATGGTTTTATAAAAAAACTAAAAAAAAACTTTAACGGTTTTGGCCAACTCTACTTCATACTGGTTTTTAAACAAGCAATTTACTTTTGCAATCATGCTATGAAGAAGTTATTTTTAGAAGACCTACTGAACCACATACGTTGCGTTGGCATCTTCAAATCTTTGTACTGACAATCGTCGTAATCTGCCCAATTTATTTTTCAATAAGCCCCTAATTTCCAGAAGAATTTCATTTTTCATTTCCCCTGTTTTGTTCAATATTTGACGGGTTTGCGCTTTTTCTCATTCAAAGATTGCTCCAGTTTTTTTTGTACGCGATAGACTAATAAAGCATTAGCGTGATTTGGGAATTTTCGATAAACGTGACGTTCTGTTACACCTTGAAAATGTTGGCTAAACTGCTGTATTGCCATCCTAACCTGCAGAGTCAGCATTTTCACGATGCAGCGAGCCTGAACCTCCAGTTCGGAGGCGCAGTTCAGACCGGGCATCCATCCAGTAAGGACCTCTAACTTTCGGGCATTCAAAATAGAGTCAGTTCGGATATTCAAAGTAAAATTCTGTGTTTAAAGTAAACGTATTTCAGTTAATAAAAAATAATTGTTTTTTAAAAAGACATTTTAATATCCCGTCATAACATTGGTGTCAGCGAGAAGGGATGTAAAAGTACATCTCAAGGACGTCTCCAAGTGTGCAAAAATAATCAGCAGTGCCACGCATCCAACATCGTCATCACCCGAACTATCATAGCCCAGTGTCCGTCATCATCATCATCGTCGTCATCATCGTCGTCATCCCGGTTTGGACTCATCATCATCCAGAGGCCGGAAGTATCCCGGTTCATCCAAAGCCGAAATTATCCCGGCTCTCCAGTGGTCGCGCATCGCTCTTCTATATCCCGCTGTATCCTGCTCTGCAAGTCGTGTCTACGTGTCCAGTGTCAACGAGTTCAACTACAGTGTTCCAGTTCCAAGGTCAACACTTCGAATCCCGTTTAGTGCATCGTAAAATGAAGTGCATCATCCTGTGAGTTAAAACAACTTTTTATTTACTTCGGTTCAAGATCTAATTCAGTGATAAATTCAACAACATCCAGTGAATAATTTTTAGAAAAATAACTATATCATAGCATTAACATTATTCATTAGAGTAACAACATATTAAATTAAACTTTGTACTTAATTAATATCTGTTCCTGTAAGTAAGTGTTAGTCAAAACAAGCGTCGCCTCGTCCGGCGCCCACGCATTCACATACCTTCGTTATCGCTGTACTCGCCGCTCGCAGTGTCTTCAAACCAGGTGGCTAAATTAAACAATATTTTTATACAGGGTCTCTTCGTAAATTTATTTTGTTTGTGTGTCGGTTTTTATTACAGATTTTCCTCGTGAATTTTACGTAATCATTCAATTATTGTGCTCTTATATTATTTTTGTCGTGTTCATTGTTTTCAGCAAGTTAAAATATTTCATAAATAATATTCATCAATTCAGTAATACATTAAATTAAAAATGCCGCCAAAACCAGAAACCGAAACGTCAGAGGAGAAATTAGACATATCAGTTTTGTTCAAATTTATTAAACCATTCGATGGAAAACGCGAAAATCTAAATTCATTTCTAAGTAACTGCAATAATGCCAATTCTCTCGCACATTCAACACAAAAGCCGATTTTATTTAAATATATATTGAGCCAGCTCGAAGGCAAGGCTGAGGTAGCTTGCTCTATAAAAGACTTCGACAGTTGGGACCAGCTCAGTGAATTCCTGAAAACCCAATTCGGAGAAAAGAAGCACTACACTCACCTCCTTGCTGAATTACAGGAATGTAGGCAGTCAAATTCTGAGCCCGTTAATCAATTCGGGTTACGGATTGAAACTTGCCTTTCAAAATTATTAACAGAAATCACACTATCCAATAAAAAATCAAAAGAATTAGTCGGAAAAATCGCTGCAATGGAAGATTTAGCTCTCCATACCTTCCTTCTGGGATTAACACCCAAAATCTCAAATATTATCAGAATGAAAGAACCCGCAACATTAAATGAAGCCGTAAACCTAGCCATTTCAGAAGAAAAGATCCAAAAATTGATGACCCGCCATAATCCTGCTCCTGTGGCCGGGCCATCACCGCGTCCCCGATTTAACAATACGGGAAATAATTTATTTAGACCCACAATAAATAATATTCAAAATCCCAATCAAAATCCCAATCAAAATCCTAACCAAAACCCAAATTTCTGCAGATATTGCAAAAACCAAGGTCACACAATTGAAAACTGTCGAAGGAGAGAATACAATAACAACCGCTTCAAGTTTTCTCAAAATCCGACGCAAAATTCCAGTCGTCCAAGCTTTAATCAGAACCAGAGATCTAGAACGTCTCAACCAGCACGCGTTCATTGCGTTGAAAATTCCGAATATCCTGATCCTGAAATTCAACCCTATATTTATGAGGACACAACAATTCAACAGCCCGAAGACGATGACCAAATCCCAACAAATCATTTAAACGAGTAGTGGGCTCACGCAGGTGTCTCGTGCAGCCCAAATTTACGACCTTAGCGCGACCCTATTCTATCAACGGCACCATCAATCATACAAAAATCCAGGACCACACGGGTAACCAGCCCCAAGCAAGTGTCCAATCCTCCAAAATCCAGGACCACACGGGTAACCAGCCCCAAGCAAGTGTCCAATCCTACAAAATCCAGGACCACACGGGTAACCAGCCCCAAGCAAGTGTCCAATCCTCCAAAATCCAGGACCACACGGGTAACCAGCCCCAAGCAAGTGTCCAATCCTCCAAAATCCAGGACCACACGGGTAACCAGCCCCAAGCAAGTGTCCAATCCTCCAAAATCCAGGACCACACGGGTAACCAGCCCCAAGCAAGTGTCCAATTCTCCAAAATCCAGGACCACACGGGTAACCAGCCCCAAACAAGTGTCCATTCAAATATCAAAACAGAAAAGTATATACACACAATTCCTAAATCCTGTAAGGATACAAACAAAGAAGTCTACGAAATCCTAACTGATCCTACAAAAAAATCGTTACCACATGTGCTAATCCAAACATCAGTATCTGATATACCTCTATGTCTACTAGTTGACTCAGGTTCTTCCATCAGTCTTTTGAAAAGAACTTCAATTCTAAATCGACCCAAAATAATCAGAGAACCTATTCAGATCAAAGGAATTGATCCTGTAGAAAAACCAACTCCAACTCTTGGACATCTAAATTTAACTCTTTATTTGTCTGATAAAATCCCTTGTAATTATATTAATTACAAATTCCACATAGTTAAAGATATTCACCTCCCCTACGATGGAATCATTGGAAACGATTTCCTCAGCAATTTAAAATGTAATATTAATTACAACAAAAATATCCTTATGATCAATCAATTCAATTTGAATCTTTACTTCAATGACCCCGTGTACGTGATTCCACCACGATCAGAAACCGTCATTGAATGTTCCGTATTAAATCCAGATGTAAAAGAAGGACTTGTTCTTGACCAACATATTTCTGACCAATTGTTTGTTGCAAATTGTGTAACAAAAGTAAAACAAAATCACAGAATCAATATTTCAATTTTGAATACATCCGAAAACCCAACAACCGTTAACTCGAACCTGAAACTAAAACTTACTCCCTTGGAAGAACCTATCAAAGACAATGTCAAACCAATTAATTCTCAACTCTCTAATTCCTATGACTGTTTCGAACGGACTCAAAAAGTTCTACAACTCCTCCGTACATCTCATATGAATAAAGAAGAAATTGAAGCTCTTCATGAAATCTGCTCTACGTATTCAGATATTTTTCATCTTCCTAACGAAAAACTCACCTATACTGACGCTATAAAACATGATATCACGACAACTTCTCAAAATCCTATTCACGTCAAATCGTACAGATTCCCAGAATGTCACAAATCAGAAGTTGATACTCAAATCAATAAGATGCTCAATGATGGAATCATCAAACCTTCCAATTCTCCATGGTCATCCCCTATATGGGTGGTCCCCAAAAAGCTCGATGCATCCGGACAACGCAAATGGCGCGTCGTTGTCGATTATAGAAAATTGAACGATATTACCATTGGTGATACATATCCCCTACCTCAAATTAATGAAATATTAGATCAACTTGGAAATAGCAAATATTTCTCAACCTTAGACCTAGCCTCAGGTTTCCATCAAATTAAATTAAATGAAAACGATGCGCCCAAAACAGCATTCAATATTCCTCAAGGGCATTACGAGTTCACCAGAATGCCCTTCGGCCTCAAAAACGCACCTTCAACCTTTCAGCGATTAATGAATACCGCCCTATCCGGACTCAATGGTATACAATGCTTCGTTTACCTTGATGATATTGTCATTTCGATAGTGGAAGTATCAATTAATGTAAGGGACATTTTGGCCAAAATGAGTTATATATACCAACGCATTCAGAATTTTCGGCTCTATCGATTGGTATACTTGAAATGTTGATATCTTTAAAAAAATGTCCCTTACCTTAAACATTTTTAGTCGTCTGAATACGACTTTTGGGGAAACAAATGATTTAAAGGACGTAAATTCCTTTTAATAATACAATTCAGCCCTTACCCTAAACTGTTGGTTTTAACTTTTGAACTCATTGAACCTTACTTTATTTAAAACTTTTTGATTTATTATAATTAGGCCCTTACGTTAATATGCATATAGGATATCAATTACTTTTTTTTGGTGGTGATATGCATTTAATGCCTCCCACTCCTACTACACTTATGAACACTAAGTTGTCTTGTTTCTATCTTTTTTCTGTTCATTTTTACGCAGTTGGGTTTTTGACCGAGGGGCTGAAGGCTCTTCAGAAGCTGTTCAATCCCGTCATCCTCGAAGGAAAAACGCCTACGGTATGGCACAGAAGTGTGGTGACACTCTTCTTCAAAAAAGGCGACAAACCTTGTTGAAGAATTATAGACCCATCTCACTTCCGAGCCATGTCTACAAGCTGTTTTCGAGAGTCATTACGAATCGTCTCGCTCGTAAGCTCGATGACTTCCAGCCTCTCAACAAGCCGGTTTCCGAAAAGGCTTTAGTACACCACATACATACGCCACGGCAGATTATACAGAAGACCGAGGAGTATAGTCAGTCACTTTGCCTGGCGTTTGTGGACTATGAGAAAGCTTCGATCGAGACCTGGGCAGTACCTACTACAGTTTCTCCAACGGTGTCAAATTGACTACCTATATCGATACATCGAAATGTTGAATGCCACAATGTAGTTCCGTCTCCAGGATCAAGACTCGAAACCAGTTGCAGCAGCAGACAGGGGGAACTGAAAACTCCGAAACTGTTTCTGGACTGGAACGGATTCGGCATAAATATCAACGGTGAGTAAATAACCCACCTTTGATTCGCAAACGATATCATAGCCATGGCTGAGACCGTGGAAGATCTAGGCACAATGCACAATGGCCTGAGTCGAGCCTCTCAACAAGGGGGTCTTAAAATGAAACATGGACAAGACAAAATCATGTCAAATGTCCGTGTTGCACCCACTCCTCTAAAGGTTGGATACTCTACACTCGGCAGTTGTTGACACTTATATATACCTAGTACAAACAGTCCAGTTAGGCTGGTTATAGTGTCACGCGGACCGTCCAGTGCGGATCCGCTTCACACAGCCGATCTGTAAACTTCGAGGAAGCGTTTTAGAGTAATGCGGTCCGCAGGAATCGCTCGCTCCCTATCAGTTCATACAGATTGGCTGTGCGGAGCGATCCGCACTGACGGTCTGCGTGACACTAAAACCAGCCTTAGGTAGGTCTAACTTCAAGGAAGAGGTCAATCGTCGAATCCAACTCGGCTGGCAACGTTCAGGAAGCTTCGTGATATTCTCACGTCTGAAATATCGCACTGTCTCAAGACAAAAGTCTTTGATAACTTATGGATCTGAGACGTGGTCGCTTACTGTGGGCCTCATAAGAAGACTCAAGGTCAAAGGCGATGGAGCGTGCTATGCTCGTAGTGATTGCACCAGAAATGACGTGATCCGCAGGAGAACCAAAGTGACTGACATAGTCCGCAGAATCGCTAAAATCAAGTGGCAGTGGATGGAGCTCGTAGCTTGCAAAGCTGATGGCCGCTGGGGCAGAAAAATTCTTGAGTGGCGACCACGAGCTGGAAGACGTAATGTGCTGCAGACCCCCACTAGGTCGACCGACGATCTGGTGAAGGTTGTAGGAGGTGCCTGGATGCGGGCGGCGCAGGACCGGTTGTTGTGGAAATCCTTGGGGGAAGACCTTTGTCCAGCAGTGGACGTCATTCGGCTAAAACGAACGAACGATGATTGAAAAAAAAAAACTTAACTGCGTAAAAATGAACAGAAAAAGATAGAAACAAGACAACTTGTTCACAAATGCAGATGTAGGCATCATCAGTGACTAAATGTTTTGTTGGTGATGTGTATTTGATGCCTCCAACTGCATTTGTGAACACTAAGTTGTCTTGTTTCTATCTCTTCTCTTCGTTTTGTTAATGAATACTCGAATGCAACCTCTACTTACATCAGGTTTCAATGTTAAAATTGTCAAGTTACAATAATATTACTGTCGTGTTTATTCTTAAATGTACCTTACAACATACATGACATTCCATACTGTGAAATTTCAACATTGTAAGGTACAGTCAAGCTCGTTTTTTTAATGTAAGGGACATGCTATCTTTTAAACTACCCATTTTTCGAAAATTTGGCGTTTATATTATGAAAGAACAGAAAATTCTAAGGAACTTTGCCATAGAAACTATTTAAATCGTAACATCACATAAAAAGATATTGAGGTATAAAGAAAAAAAAAATCGTTTTTTGGCTCTCCTGAAAAGTCGTGTTTTGTCCCTTACAGTAATTGATATTTCCACTATCGATTTATTCACCAGATTTAAATTCACACGTAAATAATTTAGCGTCAGTATTCCACAAACTTCGGAAATTCAATTTAAAACTACAACCAGATAAGTGTGAGTTCCTCAGAAAGGAAGTCACTTATCTTGGTCATGTAATAACAAATGAAGGTGTCAAACCGAATCCAGACAAGATTAAAGCAGTTACTGAATTCCCCATTCCTGAATCCCCAAAAGATGTCAAATCCTTCCTCGGGCTCGTTTCTTATTATAGAAGATTTATTCCAGAATTTTCAAAGATTGCCAAACCACTTACTTCTTTATTAAAGAAAGACGAACCTTTTATATGGGAAAATCCTCAACAACTTGCTTTCGATGAACTAAAGCAAAAACTTACCACTGCTCCTATCTTATCCTACCCAGATTTCAGTCAGCCATTTAACCTTACCTGTGATGCATCCAACCACGCGATCTCCGCAATCCTGTCCCAAGGTCCCATTGGAAAAGATCAACCAGTAGCATATGCGTCCCGAACCTTGAACAAAGCGGAATGTAATTACAGTGTAACGGAGAAAGAATGTTTAGCAATCGTGTGGGGAACTAAAGTCTTCCGTCCATACTTATATCGTCAGTTGCAGGTTCACTTGGGGTAACTGACAAAATACGGTTTTTGAGTTAAATATACAGGTTTTCTTAGTTTTTTCTGCTCTTTCGAATGGTATACGTAAAAAAATTCTAGCTTTAAAAAAATTACAATTACACGGACATTTTCAGGTGTGAACTTTTCAGATTTCCTTCACAATTTTGGTGTAACTGACATTGTAATAATTTTACCAGGTTGAATTGGTGTATCTGTAATAATGTAAAAATTTTGCTACAAAACTTTGCAGTTACACTGATTTGCTAAGGTTTATAACATGAAATAAAATAGGAATTTAGAAAGTTTTAAGGCATATTACATTATTATTATACCAGCAGTATGAGTTAAAGAAGTTAAAGTTAGCTCAACAAAAAAAAAATTGAAATTGAGCAACTATCCAGCCAACTAGGCGTCACTGCGCGTTGCTAACAATAACCTGTTGTTACTCTGTTACTTTTACTGTTGTAGTACTTATGACCTTAATTCAACATTGCTATAAAGAGGTGGGAAATTAAATCCATTTTGTTTTCAGTTTAAGTTGCCCCGTAGAGCTAAATACGGTATTGGTAAGTCAAAACTTAAAAAAATATTGAAATTACTTAGTTTCACAGTAATACTTTAGTTATTTCAATATTTCTGTCTTAAAAAAATTAAATACACATATTTTCTTGATTTTTTAACATTTTTTAATGAATAAAATAAAAGTTACTTCTAATAAAATTAAAAAAAAATAAAGAAAACTACAAAATGTTATTTTTTTTCATGAACTCTCTTAATTTTTAATACTTTTACATAAATTATACAGCAACTAAGTAAACAAAACCCAGCAAATACATCAAATTATTTTAATTTGGGCAGTACTTACACCAATTTGACCTATGTTTTTTCCAAAAGTATGGTGTAAAATTAGTGTAACTGTCAAAAGTACAAAAATACATTGGTGTAACTGCAATTTATTTCCTTAACTAAGACATATTAGATAATTCTTTTTATTTAATCTAAAACTGCGTAGAATTCTAAGCATTTCTGTAAAAACAGATCCAAAAAAGGTTAAATAGGAAAAAAGTTATGTCCGATTTAAGACGAAAAAAAACTTTAAACGGCTCTACTGAAAAACTGTATTTTGTCAGTTACCCCAAGTGAACCTGCAACTGACGATATGGGCACCGTTTCAAAATTTTAACGGATCACAAGCCTCTCAAATGGCTCTTCAATTGTAAAGATCCTGGATCAAAATTAGTCCGATGGCGACTTAAACTCGAAGAGTTTGATTATGAGATCGAATATAAAAAGGGTAGAGTTAACAGTAACGCTGATGCGTTATCCCGCTATCCAGTAAATCCTGTACAACATTCGACTGAGCCACAGAATTTTCACAACGATGATCCTCCTGCTTCTTCCAGTAATCGAGATCCTCCACTTAATGATCCAGCACCATCCCAAGATCCTTTGCTCGACATTAATCTTGATGATTTCGGACTCCTTGAAATCAGCCCTCATAGTGATGATCTCAACGTTGATTTCGACGTCTTAGAAATTCCCTCTCCACAACCTGATACCTTACCTGTCGAAACGCCAGGTCCTGCCGCTCGTCCACCACCATCAGCCAATACCGGTTCTCCCGTCTCGTCACCTTCTCACGCTACCGCACCTGAAACAGAAAATATAAATATTAATGAACATAATGTACAAAACAGTAACTACAGTCAATTTCTTAAAGCAATTGGAGATAAAAATAAATCTTTTGACACAAACATTTTGGAACATAATGAAAGTTTAACTAAAAGTAACTGTTCAATAATACTTATCCCCACTTCATTGGATTTAGATGACTCAAATCCGTATGTACAAGAAATCTTATCCAAAGTAGATGATCCAAACTCCTATGTTGCAGCTGAAAAAGAACTTTTTAGATATCAAAAAATCCCTTGTAATAATAAAATATATTATTTCATTTTCACAAAAGTACATTACTTTGACGAAGCAACTTACCCCGATATATTTCGAACGTTAGAAAATGTAAAAACTGAATTACTATCCGAAGCTCATGTTTCACAATTCGCTATATCAGATTTCAAAAATGCGTTTGAAAAACATTCTTTTGTCAAAATTTATAATATGCTAACATACCTTTTTAACAACACTTCTGTCTCTGTAAATATATACCATAACAACATTATTTATCCTACACCCAGTGAGATCTCAAAGATCATGAAAGAGAACCATGATATTCCTATTGCCGGACACCTTGGTACTGAAAGAATGCTCAATAGAATTAGAGAAAGATATTATTGGAAAAACATGAATTCAGACATAGAACACTACGTAAAAAACTGCTCAGCCTGTCAATCCAACAAAGCCTTAAGACAGATTAATCGTGCACCCATGCAAATAACAACAACATCCACACATCCTTTTGAACGGGTTAGTCTCGATATAGTAGGTCCCTTGCCTGAAGCTGGACTTAACAAGTTACGATACATACTCACTCTACAAGACGATTTAACAAAATTCTCTATAGCATACCCCATTTCCAACGCAATAGCTGAAGAAACCTGCGAATGTCTAGTTCATTTCATATCACTTTTTGGAATTCCAAAGTCTATATTAACTGATCAGGGCACAAACTTTACTGCAGAACTTTTCAAGAAAACGTGTGAATTTCTGAAAATAAAACAAATTTGGTCAGCTCCATACCATCCACAAACACAAGGTGCTCTAGAGCGGAGCCACAGTACCCTCAAAGAGTACCTTAAATCATATGTTAATGATAATGAAACCAATTGGTATAGATTTGTTTATACAGCCATGCTCTCTTACAATAGTGCAGTTCACTCTACAACTAAGTTTACACCATATGAATTAGTTTTTGGGCACAAACCCTTCATTCCAGATTCAGTATATGATCTACGAGAAGACCTCACATACCCTGAATATATTAAAACACTTCATCACCGACTTAAGGTTTCCCGCCAAAAAGCAATAGAAAATATAACATCCTCCAAAGAAAGATCTAAAACATATTATGATCAACATGTCCGTGCAGTGAAGTACAAAATTGGTGATTTTGTTTACCTTAAAAATCACCCCCGGCTAGGCAAAGCCTTAGCCCCGATATGGAAAGGGCCGTATAAGGTCGTAAAAATACACGGAGGAAACACCTTATCGATACTTATCAATCGTCGACATGTGAAGCATCACTACGACGAACTGAAGCTTGCAAACCCAAGCTTAGTTAGTTAGGACTGCCCTTAAGGCATTTTATTTTAATATAAGAATTAGTCTTAACTAATTCTCTCCTTCTATTATATAATTATAACATGTAGTTTTATATTATATTACAGAACGGTTTCAATCAGCCTCACCATTGTCGCTTCAGATATAGTGCAACAGATAGACGAGAATCCAGGAATTTACTTCGACCCAATTGGAACAGTTAGAATCACCAGTGATGACCTTCACGTTTTGGTTTCGGTAGACATAGCATATATAAAACCTCACATAGACAATATAAATTCCATCCTGGGAACTGCTAGGTATCTTTGCCAACAAAATGATTATATTTCAGATATTGAATGTAATAGTTTATTACAACCCCTGGTTTCAAGACTCAGTGACATAAAACGAGATTATAGTTCTATCTCACATTTGATTTCAAATCGCGATAAAAGATCAGCCTGGTTCGCCGGAATTGGAACCGCTTTTAAACAAATAATCGGTACAATGGACGAAGACGACGCTATTAAATATGGTAACGCCATTCAAACCCTTCAACGTAATGATAAAAAACTTGCATCATTACTTAAGGACAACATCTTAATGACTAGTACGGCACTTTTGCATTACAATGAAACCATAACAGCCATTACCGTAAATGAAGCACGTTTGAATGACGCTATTGAAAATTTGTCAGCTAGTGTTAAGAACCTATCTGTAGTTTCTAATAAGTTAATAATAGAATCCATAATGGATATAGTCTGTAATGAACTATACTCAAGTTTACTTACTTTATCATTCAAAATTGACGATTTGGTTAATGCAATAATGTTTACTAAAAGTCACTCTCTTCATCCATCTATTCTTACACCAAAACAATTTTATGATGAATTAATAAATAGTGTCAGAAATTTACCGAAATACCAAGAGTTGCCCATAAGTCTAAGTTTGGAAACTGTTCATAATTTAATAGATGTTTCAAAATTAAATTGTTATTACACTATAAATAAAATTGTTTTTGTAATTAAAATACCATTAGTTCATGGAATTGAGTATAATCTGTATAAACCTTTACCGATACCAGTACCACATGATAAAGAAAATCCAGATACATTTGCCATGATTGTACCTTTCTGTAATTATGTAGCTGTAAGTAGAGATAAGTTAACATATGTATGTAGCAGAGATATTGGGGAATGCGCTAAACCAAATAACCAAGTTTATATATGCGGCAATCTAAACGTTTTGTCTGTACAACATACACCTATTTGTGAAACTGAAATGTTATTAAAAGTAGTAAATAAATTGCCGCAACAATGTAAATCAAAGTTAATTTATGGTCAAATAGACATCTGGCAAGAATTGAAGGGCAACCGATGGATATTTGTTGAAAGTGAACCTACTAAACTTACCGTAGAGTGTGGTTCCCAAGTTACAGAGACTAAATTATCAGGTACAGGCATCCTTAATTTACAATCTGGATGTATTGCCTTTTGCAAGAATAGAGAATTAATTGCTAAATCTAATTTAAATTTTACAATAAATATAAAATATTCAGATTTTAATTTAATTAAAGATAACTGTTGCAATGTAGAAAAGCTTAAATTGTTACAAGAAAAAACGAAACCTCTTAAATTAACTGATGTTAAATTGAAAAAACTTTTAACTGTCGATAATAACCAGATAGTAACAGATGTTGATAAAATTTTAAATGAACCTAGCCCATTAATTGAATATGATTCGCATTACCCCATTCTCACTTATTGTGTAACTATTGTAATCTTTATAATTTTAATTTTTATATTTTATAAAAAGCTTATTAGTAAATGCCCGAAATTTAGTTACAAGGTTGGAAATAACTCTAATAGTAATGATAATGATTCGGAAAATGCTCAAGAATTAGCAGAAATACCTGCTCCAAGAATTAGAATATTATCCTGAAACTTCGCAAATAGCGTAAGTTTCATCTTAAACGGGGGGCTGTTACACCTTGAAAATGTTGGCTAAACTGCTGTATTGCCATCCTAACCTGCAGAGTCAGCATTTTCACGATGCAGCGAGCCTGAACCTCCAGTTCGGAGGCGCAGTTCAGACCGGGCATCCATCCAGTAAGGACCTCTAACTTTCGGGCATTCAAAATAGAGTCAGTTCGGATATTCAAAGTAAAATTCTGTGTTTAAAGTAAACGTATTTCAGTTAATAAAAAATAATTGTTTTTTAAAAAGACATTTTAATATCCCGTCATAACAGTTCGATGATCGTTTCATCCACGAAGACGCGCCCCACCAATTTTTGATCGATGGAAGCGCGAGATGCGGTGATTTTGATCCGAGCAATCCGAGCGTTATTTATAGTGTGGTTGTGCAATCATGGATAATTTAGCGTGTACCGATAACACTAAAACATTAGCGTCTTCGTGGATGAAACGATCTATAGTTATGGCTACATACTGCGTGTATGAGTATAGCGCCTATGAAATGATCAAATACTTCAATGCAGAGATAAACTAGATAGGCTGGATGGATATCGATATGTCGCACTGGCGACTTTATCAATGAAGCTGCCTTTCTCTTTACGAAAAAAGGTTATTTAGTTTTTCAAAATCTCCCTCCATGCTATCTTTCCAGGTATGATTGTAATAGAAGTGGGTTCACCAATTATAGTCCAGGGGACAATAGCGATAGAATTTGATCTCCTAACGAAACAACATCATTTGGCTAAACCGTTAGGCCATTTTGGCTTCTCAGACAAATATTTCATCTTTTGTTATAGTTTTTAATACCCAAATTTTTAGGTAATCTCGCCAAGTGCTAGGCTACTTAAAGCCTGTAAAACAGGCCTTTCTCATTTTTTACTTTTGATTCAAGGGTACAACTTTGCTCATATTTCAGGTACGGCGCGGGGGGACAGAAAGTGTCGTACCTACCCACCAAGAACGGCTATTATAAGGGCCAGATGGCGACTGCTAACAATTACAAAGTGAGTATAATGTGGAAAAGTTCTTTTATTGAAAGTAAATCGCATAAAAAATCTACCTAACCTACTACGTTGAACTTTACGTCCGAAAATAGAAAATGTCCCCAAAGGAGGATGAAGGTAATTCAAGTCTATACAAAATAAGGGCTTGCACACTACGTTTTTTAGACCCACTGACTTTTTTCTCCTACAAACTTCCATAGATTGGGTCCAACTTTCGTGTGTATCGCGTCTGTATTGCTACAAAAGCGCGTCGATGATGGCGCTATAAAAAAATTTGTGTGCATTGGCCTTAGATGTCCTTTCTTATACACCAATTATAAAATCCGGAAACGAAATAGTTACCTATCTCTTATGAGCTGACCTGCACCCAAGTATACTATCATGAATGAGTAGGTGCGTACACAGGACACTTTCTTAAATAATTCCATACTTTCACAGGTTTTCCAGAAAATTCCAGCCTCTTCTATGATCCTAAGCAACTACGATCCGTTCTACTCGCCCTTGCTGTCACGACTCGACGGGATCTTCGCTAGGCTCGGTAAGTAATACCAACCTTATTTCAATAGCATAAGGCTTATTTTTATTGGACCTGCCAAAAAAAAAAACGACCCGTTTCATCCCTTTGGGGGGTGAATTTTGGGAATCATTCCTTAGATGCTTACGTCATAATAAGTACCAGAACTAGATTGGAAAGTTCAATGCCGTTGATACAACACTACATCCTTTACTCTTACGCCCGTATTCATAAGTGAAGCAGCAAATCGAATGCACAGCGTTGAATAGAGCTCTGTGATTGGTTCGTGTGAACCCTGAGTGCGTCCACGGCCCACGCGCACTGTGAGACCTCATAGTTAATGTTTGTGAATACGGGCGTTAGTCTCTCTCAAGCCTAATGAAAAGACGCATTATCCTTATGTATCACGAACTTTTCCTCTTTTTAGCCTAGCTATAGGTTAACTGGCAGAGAATGTCCAATGGCATTAAGTTCGCCTTATGTACCAACTAGTTTCCCCCCCGCGGCTTCGCCCGCGTGGAATTTTGTCTGTCACAGAAAAACATTATCGCGCGCGTCCCTGTTTCAAAAACCGGGATAAAAACTATCCTTTGTCCTTTCTCGGGACTCAAACTATCTCTATGCCAAATTTCATCAAAATCGGTTCAGTGGTTTAGGCGTGAAAGTGACACAGACAGACAGACAGAGTTACTTTCGCATTTATAATATTAGTATAGATTGTATGGCATCAAAGATTAAATATCACAAAACGATCTAAACGAATACTCATGTCACAGGACGATTATCGCACAAAGAAACAAGATTCCGATACAATAAAAGGAATAGTTATTACTCGCTTTATGAAAGTACGTGCCCTTTCCATTGCGATTGAGAACAAAGAATTTAAAGAAACTTTGTACGAAACAGGGTTCCGGTGTTTGGATTCTTTCAGGTCTTCAGACTGCTTTCTCTTTTTAGGATTCACTAAGTTATTTTTACTGTGACGTCATTTTATTACTTTGCTATTTTTGTTTTTTGAAAATACGCTACATGTAATGCCTACCTAGAAGTGTCACTCTGAGTCCACACGAGTTGCGTGTAAAACTAATTATAAAATGTGCTCTGCCGTCACGGCTTAAGGACGTAGCACATTTATCAACCCGGAAAGGGATCGTAACCGTATCAACTCGAGGCGGTCAGTATACTTTGTATGAAACTCCATTCTGTAACGCAGTCTTTCCCAAAGTGGGCGATAACGCCCCCTTGTGGGCGCTGCAGGCTTAAAGAAAAAAAAATCGGGACGTTGTGTAGAGGCTTGGGAGGCATCATTTACTAGGAGGTCTCTTAGACACCGACTGAGCACTCGACTCTCGACTACAAATGGGGGCGCTAAAAAGAATTTATTCTCAAAGTGGGCAGTAGACAAAATAAGTTTGGGCACCGCTGCTGTAACTCACACTTATCCGTACCGTAACGTAAATGCCTCCCTTCGCAATCGACAGCACGCGAAAGGCGATGACAGCTCGTGAAAAGTGATACGTTGTTGATCCCTTTCCGAGTTGATATTATTATGTCTGCTATGATCTTTATACTGAGCTCATTTGGTGCTTGTACTCTGTTGTATAGTCTTTAAGTTGTTATTTATTTGTAACTAGCTTTTGCCCGCGGCTTCACCCGCGTGAAATTTAGTGTCACAAATCGGCATAAATCATAGCCTATATGTTAATATGGGTTACAAACAATAATACTGTAATGTTTCAACAAAATCCGTTCAGTGGTTTTTGCGTGAAAGAGTAACAAACATCCAGACATCCAGACATCCTGACATCCAAACTTTCGCATTTATAATATTAGTAGGATTTATTTGTAACTAGCTTTTGCCCGCGGCTTCACCCGCGTGAAATTTAGTGTCACAAATCGGCATAAATCATAGACTATATGTTAAACTGGGTTACAAACAATAATACTGTAATGTTTCAACAAAATCCGTTCAGTGGTTTTTGCGTGAAAGAGTAACAAACATCCAGACATCCAGACATCCTGACATCCAAACTTTCGCATTTATAATACTAGTAGGTAGGATGCTTTAAATACTTGCACCAAATAAATACTTTTCTTTCTTTCTTTCTTTAAATGTGTCATAGAGTCCAGAAATTCATGCCAGTCTTCTGTAAAATGGCTAAAGACCTAGAGTTGAAAACATAAAGGAACCCTAAAAAATTGTCATTTCACACAAAAAGCAATAACGCGATTCGCCTACAGATATTTGATACAACAGCTGTTATTGGCAATATCCAAAGAAACCTTTGAATGTAACGCGTACCCTCAGAATTCTGTATAAAAATTACCGATTTACACAGCAAAAAATTTTTGGGTAATTCCAGAAATAGGCTGTATCCTGCCTCGCAGCCAGAATCACATTAACATTTAAAATGTCTTACTTCTGACATTAAACATTAGCTTCGTTTTAACTTATCTACGTCACTCAACGAGTGTTGAGGCCATCAACATGAGCAAAGATTTGTATCTTTACACGCGCTGTCGGCGCTGATGTCTTACGTAGTCGGACTGACAAGTGCTTTGTGTCTCGCTGACAGTGTGCTTACCATGAGATACGTGACGTGTGCTCGCTAGCGACTGCGTAAAAAAATGACATTAAATGTATGACAGATTGTACCTACAGCGCCCCTAGCGGCTACTTTCAAGAACTAAAATCTTCATAGATTTTTTTGACGTACTCGCTAGCGAGCACACCTAACGTAAACTCGTGGTAAGACCTCAGATAATAAACAAGAGATTGTATTCCTGGGTCTCCAGCGCGTGCTTGGCCCTATACCTACACAATCAACAAAACCATTTCTCCAGCGCGTGCTTGGCCATACAATCAACAAAACCATTGTTTCACTACGCACATGTTTTCCACCGGGCATGGAAAGCAAAAAAATTGTTGATGCAAATAAAAATGTGTAGTAAAGCAATGTTTTTAAAGACAAAAAATTGGTTGAATGTTCACATGTTTTTGTTGATTCTATAAGGAAAACACGTGCTGGAGACCCTGCTACATTTGAACTTAAATGTGTAGTTTATTGTTTGTTTTCAGTATTCAAATATTAAGTACATCAGTCTGTGTGTTTGCCTTAACTTTCGTTGCGCAACCTACATTACTGTTTTGATAAAAAGATTGACGAGCCCTTGAATAATGTATCTTAATAGGGCAAAAGCTGTCTATAAATAATTCAAATACTAAACTATAAAGGTTGCTAGGTTTCTGGGAAGTGTTTAAATAGACAAACATTTTGGTCTTTCGATAAAAAACCATAAACGATTTTTATCTGAAATGCTACTATCCATTCATTACTGTTCTGTTAATTTTACTTAAGCAGGCTTCTAAATTACATTTTTAAGTAGGTAAATGAAATTTCTAAACTAACCAAATAAGTTAACCAAAGCAACACTGTTTACTAAAATAACATTGTTTTTATTTTTTAGCTAATATAATTTCTTTCATTCTTCATTCTGGATCATTAAACTCTTAATACAATACAAATTAGGTGTTATGTTGCTTGCAGTAAGGGCACTCGTTCCAGCACGTACTCTTGAATTAAAATCTATGTAAGGATTTTCCCTATTAACTTGATGCAAGGACAAACTTGGCACAAATGAACACTGGAACCATGACCTAAATGGTTGGCCTTTATTGTTGAATCATGTAAATGGTAATTTAGAACTAGATAGGTAAAGGGCTAAGTACAAAAACTGCATCACAGGGTAGCTAGCTGATGCTTCTGCATTATTAGCAGAAGGAATTCTATGGCTATGATCGTGACATCATGTTTTTGAGAGGAACAAAAAAATATTCTCAATCAAAACCATTTTCTTTAGAGCCAAAAGTTTCCCAAAAACCATCAAGTTTATTTGACTATCATAAAACAATACTTTTGTGACAAGAGGTATTATAACATGTTTCTCTTACAACCCGTTCGAGCTAACTGCGTACCACTCTTGCACTCACCCGCACACATCCCTGCCACATCCCGTCCGTCCGTCCGTGACCGTCTATATGACGTCACGACTGCCAGGTGACTCGATTGGGTTATAAATCCCACTTAAGTGAGGTTTTAAACACCATTACGTCATTGTATTTTTCTCGTCCCTAACGAGTTCCGCGCTGATCTTCTTCCCTTTTTCTGTATTTTTTGCCATTTTATTTTAGTCACACAGTCTATCTAGGGTTGTCTGATCCTAATATTGATGATCTTTTTTCTTTTTCAGGTCTGACCCCCTCAGAGAACTCGGCAGACGGTGGCACCCAGATAGGGGGCCAGAACTTGAGCGATGTGAAGTTGGAGGCCTGTCGGGAACAGCTCATCTGCCTCATGTACGCCAGTCCGGCCAAATATGCGCCGTATAGCAACCTCGTCTCTGCCCAGTTAAGCAGGTATGTGTGATTGATAACGTAGTACTGAAACGTGACCTCTCACTATGGGCTCAAAAGAACATAATATGGAAGCTCAAAGTTGCACAGCGTGCTATGGAGACGACTCTGCTTGGTGTTTTTTACGAGATCGAATCAGAAATGAGAAGATCCGTAAGTGAACTTAAATCCCTGCCAAATCCCGACGAATTAGAAAGCTAAAGTGGCAATAGGCAGGGCACATAGCACGCAGAACTAACGGCTGATGGGACAGCAAGGTTTTGGAATTGAGTCTACGTACGCCTTTACGTGACCTGAAAACCGAAGCCTGGGATTGAATCTGATGATGGGGCCTCTAGGTTCTGGAATTGAGTCTACGTACGCCGGTACGTGACTGAAAACCGAAGCCTGGGATGACCACCCACAAGGTGGACAGATGACCTAATAGGTACATGCGCTGAATGCAGGGCGCTACCAAGCGTCAATCGGAAAATCATTGCGGCAGGCCTAGTCACAGTTGATTAATTAAATCACTCGTAAAAGGGTTCTGGTCTTAAACAAATCATTACGAATTTCTTGAGCGAAACTTACCTACCTACTTGAATGTTATTTTTCAACCAGCGCCATTTTCATTTTCACACAAGCCGAGTTCCCACAGAAGAGCTTCAACGTATTTCCTTGACAATTACAAATTCCTTCTTGTGTCAAGAACCAATTTGCATACATTGCAGAAACAGACGCGAACGGATTTTACATATTTCACCCGCATCCGAATATTTATACGGAGTGTTGAAAGCATTTGAATGTATTTTTGGAACTCAATTTTCTGCCAATCGAACAATGGATGGGAATATTTTTGTAAAATTTTGTTATAACGTATTGTTTATTGAACATTTAACTGTGTTATTTACCGTTATATTTTATTTATTCTTAACGCAATTTATATCTACCAATGTCGACGATGTTCGAATTTATAGATACAAAAAAGATTGCGTCATGAACCATGGGTATATTTTTTTTTTTGTTTTTCATTACTTCCCTGAGAGTCTAGATAAGTCTTTCGTTACCAATAAATGCCATTCATTCTATTCCTTATCATTAAAGGAAAACAGCAGTGACAGCATGTCAATCTGAAGAGGAAAGTACCAAAAATCTTCAAAGCAAATACTTTATTCTGACGACTAAAAGGGAACAGTCCAATAAAAAATAAATCATAGAAACTGGGAATGTTCTCTAATTGAAGGATTCCTTCTTTCAACTTCACAATCGTTCCAATAAATCTGCACAGTTCCAGACAAATCTACTTACTCGTACGTTCACGTCACTTGATGTACGTTGGGGAATTCCGGGATACAACATTTTTTGGATCCAAACAGTTTTATTAGGTTAATCAGGATTCCCAATGTCAGTCGTTTTCTTTGACGTATTGAAAGCGAAATCCCCTGAATTCCTTAGAATCGAAAATTTTCCTGTGCGTTACTTTGTATAAGTACGTTAAAAATCAAGACGGTATGAAGTATGAAGATGCTTCTGATTTGAGCCCATAATTCTTCTCCCTGTTTCCAAAGATTGTTCTTGTCCACCAAGCTCCACAGTGCATGCAAAAATTGATTCTCCTTTGGTCCACTGTACATTTGTGAGGTGTGTAGAAGGTCCCACATAACCTGATTGACCTTCACTGATTGAGTTTTTATTGGCGGCCAAACTGTAGATGCTGGCTTCACATGAGTTGCAGCGATGAGAGCGATAGATGTTTATAAGCTGTTGCAGCTCATTAACTTCACTTTGCAAGGAATAACAAAGAATTTGTCTAGTGTTTAAGTACCTACCCTAACCTTGCAAAAAGAAATGCTGTGTATACCTGTAATTGAGATGTACTATACAGACTTTGTTGGTGTACCTAATAAATAAATAAATTCTTGTTCCAGAGAACTGAACGAACTCCGTCGTCCAGTGTCAGACAACCCTGAGATCCTCCGGTTCTTCAGATACATGCGAGCAGCTCGACGCGGGCAAGAAGGCGCGGATTGCACGCGCGCGCATCCTGCATGCTCGGCGAACACCGCACCAGCTCATACCATGATCGCGGCCTACCATGACATCAACAAGCTCGTGACTGCGAGGAAGCTGAAGAACTAACTGGTACTACTAATTTTGCTAAGCCCTCAGGCACTTATTGTTCCGCAGCTCTGACGAATAAGACAAGTGACTGCTTCTTAGTCGTTTCACTCTTGGCAGAGCGGTCGTAGTCACGTTGTGGCGTTCACGTCGGTTATACAGCTCTCCGTACGATCTTCCGCTAACTCTCCCTGTTAGCAGATTGCCTGGTGCAGTCAGATACGCGGTTCCCTACTGCCGATTTTACTTGGTTAGTCCTCCTCCTGACTTCCTGTCACCTCCTGTTACCTGAATGGTAAGGCTAATTTTACTCAAGCACGACCCTCCCCCGATGATAAACCGACAAACTGTCATTTTGTCGCTCAAGAACCGTCACAAGTCAAGAACATCATGTCCATTTTTTTCGATAGTTTGGTCGCTGGAGCGAGTGTGCGCGTGCTGGATAGTATCTGGGTGAAGGTTCAGAGCGAGAAGCGAGTATCGCTCAGAGAGTCTTTAGCCTAGGCGCAGACCACCGACTTTTAGTAGGCCGATAGTTGGGCCCGATTCTAATTTGTATGAGGAATCGGCCGATACCAATTCAGTGTAATGTGCGCACTTTCATACATCTCCATACTGATCAACAGCTCGACCCAACTATCGGCCAACTAAAAGCGATGGTCTGCATCTAGGCTTAAAATTGACAGTTCTTGTCGCAGAAAGAGAGAGAGAGAGACGAGTCCTGGCTGACAGTAATTAATAGTATGCACAGGTTCATTTTCCTGCATTTTCATGGAACCAAAAAAGTAATCTACACTGACATTATTTATGAATCTGCAAATAATAGCATCTGCCAGTGCATTTTTGTACCATTTAAACCGCGTTGACAATAATTTATTCAACTAAAGCGAACTCGTTCTGGGAATAACGGTCCAAAACTGGACCGTAAATCAAAGTAACTTTTTAATGCCTCATAGTTTTTTACTTTATCGCACACAACAACTACAATTACTAGTTGGTGCTTTCAGTAACTTTTCCACTGCTTATGTTGAAACACCTATTTCTTTATTTAGTTTTTTTCTCCTCTTTTGATCCTCTCTAATTTAATTGGAGGCAACAAAATAAATGTTTTAAGGGTAGACATTTTTTTATTAAATAAAGACATTGGTTAATTTATTTTCTCATTTGTTTCAGGCGGCGTATCAACTCAAGATGGAATAAACAAGCGTCTTCCATAGTGTATTTATTTCGAGGACAGAATAAACAAAATTTAAATTTTATAGTCCTAATGGCTTCTATTGTATTCAAGGCTAGGACTGAAGGAACCCATGTTGAGCCATAACCATAAATTCTTTGTTTGTTTCTCAATAGAAAATATTTTATTAAGTCTCATCTAGGAGATATAACATCTTATAGGTAACTTTGTTGTCACTTTGACAAAAACTGGGCGTTCTCCTTTTTTAAAATCGAGACCAACGCGCCCCATCAACGTGTATTTTTACGCCCGTATGCAAAAACAATGATTGCTTAAGTGAAGCAGAAAATCGAACGCACAGCGTTGAACAGAGCTCGGTGATTGGTTCGTATGTCACCCGTGCGTTCACGCGCACTGTGAGACCTCAATGTTTGTGAATACGGGCATTAATGTATTTTCGAATTCGCATACGAAACGACTTTGAACTCTTATCCTTCATAGATACGGCTTGGTCTCACTCATATAATATTCACACGACGAGTTTATGCGAGCTCAATGCTGTTGAAGGAGACCCTATAAAACAGCCTCTGGCACTCACCCTGAACTTGGCATAGCGTGAGCATGATAATATTTTTAATGGCGGATGTACACTATGCGGGAAGACGGCCAAGACGTAATAGTGTGAACACCATCTCGGTTACTTTATCCTCTCTTGTCGCGAGCGTCACCCATACTTCGTTGTGCGGACTAGCGCTTCGACTTGGACAATTTCCGTAGTGTACATGCGCCATAAGACATTGGATCACAAGGCACGCCAAAAGGTTTTTAAAAAAATGCTATACCTATTTATATGTATTGACCTAACAAAATATTACTACAATGCTAGTCGTAGTTTTCCCGTGTCCTTTTTTATATCCAGCTAGACTGGAATATTGAATTATTGTTCTTTAGATTTCGAAACGAAAAATAAATTAATATAATGTTTTTTTTTTTTTATTATTATGCATTATTATTAAAAATGTTTGTAACTTTTATTTAACAATGTTATTCTTTACTTAATTCTTGAAATGTTATTTTAAATAATAACTATCTTTACTTTTAATTTAATAATAAAGGCTGCGAAGCTCAATCAGTAAATATTTAATTGTAATTTATTTATTTTGATGTGTTTGTAATTTATTGTGTGATTGTGTGTGTGCTTGAGGTAATTTATTGTTCTACTTGTTATCACTTAACTTACGTAATTTATTTAATTTATTTTTACTTTTTAATTTATTTCTCCTGTTCAAAAACTCTTTATTAATATGTTGTAAGAGTTTTTAAAAGGTTTTGGTATTGACCAAATTTGAATAAAAATAGGGAATTTGGGATTAATGCTAAACATTATTTAAAAATGTATTTATAAAGAGCTATTGTCTCTACCTGCATTTTATTTTATGTGTAACTGTCAAATTAATTATAGTAATTTATTCTGTAGTCATGTAGTAATTGTAAGTAGTATGAAAATAAAATTCTCGAAGATTTTTCCTGTATTTTATTATGTAACATTAACTTAACTAATTATGTTCTAATATAAATGGCAAACGAGGTAGGTATTTCAGTGGCGCAATTGTGTAAAGCAATCGTTATCATTTGACAGTTCATAACGTACGATTATTTATTCCATCAAACGCTTTGTTTAACGAATTTTATCATACGTTATGAACGGTCAAATTACAATTGTTTTACACAATTCCACCTCAGAACTAGAACTAGTGAGTTCATTAAACATTAATTCATAGAACTGATCATCATAAAATAATTTTAATATTACTATCTATCTTTTAACGAATAAAAAAATATTCACTGAGTAGGTACCTATATCTTACTCTATTCGCAAAATGAAATTCTAAAGACTCCATTCTGTTTTTAGAGAAAAATCTATCACTCGACTTAAGATCCAATTTCTAATATTACTCAACCAACCAACGCTTACGGCCGATGGGGCAGCAAGTTTCTGGAGTGGAGGCCGCGTACCGGAAAAGGCAGCGTGGGACGTCCACCCACAAGGTGGACCGACGACATCATAAAGGTAGCAGGAAGGCGCTGGACGCAGGCCGCTATCAACCGGGCAACATGGAAAGCATTGGGGGAGGCCCATGTTCAGCAGTGGATGTCCTATGGCTGAGATGAATATGATGATGATGAACTAACGCTTTAAAGGTCCAATCTTAAAGGTTCAAAATAGCACCTATTACGACTGATTAAGGTTGATGTGCAGTCTTCCGTACTGAGTAAAGGTCGTCACCTCACCAATCAACCTGTTGGTAAACAACCCTAGATTGCGGTCGCTTCCTCGTCCTGAACTGTTGCATATTCACGGTATACTGCGACGGATTAGTCTTAATACTTTCATTGGCAAAATTAAAATTGTTTTATCCTTAGAAACTATAAATATACTTGGCCAATTACATACCCATTACTCGTACATCATCATTCGATCGTTTAATATTATTAAAGTAAATGCGAAAGTAGCTCTGTCAACGTCTTACCTTTTCACAATAAAACCATTGGACCAATTTAGATGAAACTTGTAATAGAAGTAAATTAAAGCAAGAAACAGTTTTTATCCACATTTTGAAAGGAAAACACGTGAGCGATTAATCCTTCAAGGCCCGCGAATCTAGACACAATAGATAATCAATTGTTATGGCATTAATGTATGCCGTCTGGGACTTTAAAGGTTAAATCTTAGTGACAGACTAAAATTTAGGCGGGCAAAGCCGCGGAAACCAGTAGTGATAGACATTCTCAGAATTGGCGCCAGCCTGCCAAGTGTCGTAATGTAAGTACATTACTTAAACTGACTCCATGGAGAATAAAAAACAGATGCTAAGCTGACGTAGCAACAAATAACAACCATTATCAAGATACATTTAGTAAAACATCATCCTAAACAAATTTTACATAACATTTAGAAGTTATTTCACGATACATTTTAGAAATCTTCGCAATTAGGCTAAGTCCTGAATTAAAATTAGGCATTCCCAAAGTTATCTTTAATAGGCAGTGAAATTTACAAACGGCCCGACTAAATTTGCTTTTAAAACTGACAATTAGGGCTCTTATAAATCACACTAAACACTAAAAACATAATTATGTACCTACATTTTGTAATTAGTAATATTTTGAGACGAGCAGCAAATATCTCATCTGAAAAGATATTTAAACAGCGACATCTTATCTTTTGAATTGAAAAAACCTATTTTCGTTTCTCGTTAGGTAATAATATTGCATTTTTCATACATAAAAATACATACAAACTAGTAGTATTGTGAATACACGTCGTTTTCTGCATGTCAACCATCCCTAACCTCGTCTAAAGGTAGGTACGTCATAGAAATACCTACATAGAAACCAGTCCAAACACGCGACGTTCGCTGCTGCTGCGAGATGGTTACGAAATTATGACTTTAATGACAGTGAAATTAAATTCGATGAAAATTCACTAAATAACACTCTATTAAATTAGGAGGTTAATAAAATTAGCCAATGATCAAGCGCAATGAGTTGCAGTATATTTACTGCAGACATCCGGCTTAAGACTATCCCCTCTGTTGCTGGAAAAACGTTACGGAACAAAGCTACACAAGCACCTTTAAGTTCTTCACAGTAAAGTTGATATTCGGATTCTTCTGGCGCTTAATCATAGTAGGTGTTATGCAATATTTGGATGTTTTTCGGTCAGTGTTGCAAATATTATGCGGGACACGTCATCTCGGTCATCTGGTGAAAGGTTAATGAACCTAATCCGGTTTTAGTGGGCCGAATGTTGTTTTGTTTCATACAGTACAGTGAAAAGTGGTATTTTAATCCTCATTTCTCATATTTTTCGTTGAAAGCTATGACTAATGCACTTTTCATATCGTTTATAACGCAAAGTTATAAAGTAACTTTCTGACAAGAAACAAAAAAACTCACAATACAATACTGTCGCTATTGAACTCGTTAAGCGATCTGAACCAAGTTTAGTTTTAACTGAATTAAACAATATCAAGTTTTAAACTAGTTAAGCCCATAATATAGTATTAAAATTAGTCGCATTTAGTGTCAGTGATAAAATTGGCACTAAATCTGAAAATATTCTTATCTGCTATCATCAACATCAGAATCTTTCGTCTCCACTGCAGGACCCTGACCCCCTTTAACTTACCAGGGGCATATGAAGGATTTAGCCTATACTCCCCACGCTGGCCAGACGGTTTGAAGAGACCTGATATTCGCATATTAATTTGTCTGAGGCTGATTGAGGCTGACAATAGTGACTGAGTTTCTTGCGCTTCTTCTTCTCAGCATTGGCCCATTTATTGTCCTGAAGCAGTGGTAGGGTTAATACTGGGACGTATAAAAGTGCTTTTTTAAAGCCTTTTTGCAGAAATTAATGAGTTTTATGAGTTTTTTTATTCTTCATCGCCTTTTACGACAGCCATGGAAAAGATTCCCATTAGGCATTAATATCAAATATTAGTACCTCTGAATGATCCGCTTGCTTTACCAGAGTTAATGTACTTAGAAATAGACAGCCTTCTTCGTTTTGCGATTTGTTCAACAACTTCCAAGAAACAGTTATCTGAAGAAAGATTTTAAAAAGAGGAAAATATCAAACGTAGACGAGATTCTCCGAAACCGTCCTTCTTAAGAGTAGCAATAATTTAAGCGGATAGACAAATTATAAATCTCATTAGCAAGAATTCGTCCTAAAGCTTTGAAATTAGATCAATGGTTTTAATGAATATATCTACGAAGTTAGACAAAATTAGTGCGAAAGCGAACTGTGTCTGTATGTCTGTTACACCTTCACGCCTAAACCACAAGAATCGATTTCAATGAAATTTGGTACAGCGATAGTTTGAGTCCCAGGAAAGATTTTTTATCCCAGTTTGTCAAACAGGGACGCGCGAGAAAAAGTTTTTCTGTGACAGACAAAATTTCACGCTAGTGAATCAAAACAGATATTTTCAAAGGAATCCAAAGCGCATTCAAAGACGATTGCCATACCTTAGAATTTTCCTTACCTTACCTCAGAATTCATTCGAGGTATTCCTCGAAGTGCACCCATTTTCAAAGAGGCGCTTCTAAGAAATTCATAAGAAGAAAGGAAAACCAGTTTTGCTTTGTGATGTCTGGTATCATCAGCTGCTTCTTCTCAGCACTGGCCCGTTTATTGCCCCGAAGTATTGTTAAGATTATAATAATACTGGAAAAGCAACCATGAAAAATGTTGCGAAAACGGGTTTTCACGCGTACGAAGTCGCGGGCACAGCTAGTACTTAGTAAAATAAAAGCACTAACTGTATTCCAAAAAAATAACGGTTTCTTCTACCAAATAGTCCAATATTTTTCGAATGGAGTTCAGTAATGAAATGATCAAGTACCAATAATTGAATTTTCCATGAAACTTTAAGTCACTTAGCTCTTAAAATAAAGTAAGAGCAATCATTGATTTTAAAATTAAAACCAATCTAGAATTTTTTCCACAAGAACTAGAAAACTTTTGAAGCATAAAAATCTCGATTGTGAGCTAAAAAAGGTAATTTAGAGTGCTAATAAATTGGCCTTTTTATTTGGATAGCTAGATTGGATGCAGGAAGGCGAAATGAATTGTTCACTAATGATTTTTCAATGAATGATGGTGCAGATGCATTCTCGATGCGATAAAAATTGTTGAATGAATAGAAAAATTCCGATGGTCGTAGAATTTCAATATAACTGCAGAATGCTTTGCAAAAAATGAGGATATTAGTCGATCGTCTTTCTCATAATTATTAACTAGAAAATGAAAGAGATAGATCCAAATAATTTTCAGTTTTACTTGAGCCTCGAGTAAAATAGTTCCGCTGTGGTTGAGTTGAGGATTTCGGATAAAGCTCGCTTCCACCTTTAGCTTGATCATCATTTTACATCAGATGAGAATGCAAAAGATTCATTGTTGTGGTGACCTTGAAAAATTCCCAAAAATTTAATTGTAGGTCATGCAAAATTTTCTTGATAAAGCAGCTTTGAGAACTAATAAAGTTCCAGCTTTAATATTAGCATCCCCAATCATAATTGCGACGGTTAATAAACTAATGCTCACTAGCTTTTGCCCGCGGTTTCACCCACGTGAAATTTAGTTGGTCACAGATCATCATATAATATGATTATAGCCTATATGTTATTCTGGGTTATAAACAATAATACTGTAAAGTTTCATCAAGATCCGTTCAGTAGTTTTTGCGTGAAAGAGTAACAAACATCCAGACATCCAAACTTTCGCAGTAGGATTAGTAGGATAGGATAATAGAATAATTTTCAGTTAGTTCTTTAGAGATATTTCGAGTACTTCCGAGTGTTACGTGTCGACAGACGATACTAAATGAAAGGGACAAGACTCAGACGCTATTGTGTTTGAGGAAGAAGGAAATGGCTCAAATGTGGGTCAGAAGATATACGATTTCTCTTGTACATAGACTACCTAGATAGGTAGAGCAGAAAGCATTAAATGGCACCATTATGTAGCTGATTTAGGTGCTACTTTGGAACAAGAAAATGCCATAATAATATGTATAGTTCTTGCAACTCACGAAGACGAGTGAGCTTTACTTGTGTGTGTACATGTACATGCATATAACGATAGTGTAATGTCTGTCAAAACTTTTGAAAAACGATCAGTAGCGAGCCACCACACATGTGAAGCTCAAATGAGTTTCGTGAATTGAAACAACCATATTAGCGACTGACTCGTAGTTTTAGCGAATTGACGTCCACTGCTGGACAAAGGCCTCCCCCAAGGATTTCCACAACGACTGGTCCTGCGTTGTCGGCATCCAGGTATTTTCCGCGATCTTCACTAGATCGTCGGTTCACTTAGTGTCTTTAAGTAGTACTGCATAGGAGTTTTCATTGATGGATGCTCTAACGAAAAATATTGTTTGTCTTCAAATGGAAATGCTAGATGAAGAAGCAAGAGGAGGAGGAGGCTAAAGTCCACCAGAAAACCATCATAGACTGAATGATGATTATGATGATGATGATGATGACGATGATCCTCAAATATAACTTGCTATGGGACTTAAATATAACTTTCCCCACAATTACCAGAGCGATTAGTCAATTAGATCTAGATATTGGTTCCGCTGGGAAAGTCCAAACGTAACAAAATATACCCTGAAACTACAATGGCAACATCACAAAGTGGATAAGCCAGAAATTGTAGACATTTTAAAAACAAATTATCCAACCAAGTGTACCAACCAACAACCAGTTTTTTAGCTAGGTACTGAACATTACTAATGCGATACATTCAGCCAATTAGGCAGTACAGTCATCGTCAAATAGTTTGTGACACCCAAAGGGGCCAAAAAAGTTGATAACACACTTATTCCAATTGTTACAAAGACGTGTTGCGAACTTTTAGGCTGCTTTGGGTTGGTTGGTTTGCTAACTGTACCTTCTTTATCTAAGAGCACTTCTCAGCTGATATGTTGACCCTAAGTGGTAATAGGGCAAGGTATATGGGACGTGTCCTTAAGGAAGCGTATGTTCAGCATAGCAGTAGACATCGTATGACAGAAAATAATGATGATGATAATGATGATAAGTGCCCTAAAAGGGGTTTAAATATAAATATTAATAAATAGTTTGAGTTATTACTACACACGATAGAAAAAGACAACATAATGTATTCAAACAAGTATCAACTCTTGGCAAAATTCTTAGACAAAAATCACTATCAAACTGGGTATTTCCAAGTTTCAATCAAATTGCTATAACTCAATCATTTCGACACAAGACCCTCGGGAATACCTCAAGATCTCCCTGAACTGGATTATGCAAGCAACACCAGGATCTAAACTTATGTGCAATAGCGCTACGGTAGGGTGGAGGCGGCTTTTATAGCTGACGTTAACGACTGAAAATGGTGGGTGAGTATTGCATGTCGATTTTTTGGTGAGTATGATGGGTGAGTATTTTTCAGGTTGATTTTTTGGGTGTTTTAATTGTATTTTAAATATTTATGGAAAATAACTAGGTATTTTATGTCCGTTTGGGTTTTGTTAACGTAGTGGAAAATAACACGCATTCACTTTTAGGCTTTTATTAAGTATACAATTTGAATAAACCTTTAAAATATAATGGCTAATATTAAAAAAACATTTGAATAACTTCGGCCATTTTCTTGATAATATTTCGTTGAGAATAATTCGAAAAGTTCTTAAAAAAAGAATAAGAATATAAAAATATTAAGTGGTGGATTCATTTCCACATTTACAATGACAATAAACATTTTCTTGGTTATTTGAATTGATGATGAATGTCCTCTACTTTTGCTATTCTCTCAAATTTACCATCTTATATTAGTCGACTAATCTAAAAATCGTTAAATATTTTATTAAATAGTCCACTTCCATACTTTGCAACTTCGAAAACGTCAGCTGGGGTATCCCAAATTGCGTTAAACTCATTCAGTCTCAAACTCTATTGCATTAACTACTTAAAACTTACCTTATTACCTGCAACTGAAAGCTTATTTTCCCTTAATACCTTCTCTCCAAAAGCCGGTAACCGTTTTACTTATACACACGTCAATACGCCATTCTAAAATGTGTCTTAAGGTTAAGTTTTAAGATTGATTTTAGATTGTATTTTTTCTTAAGGCTTAGTCGGATCGCTGCAAATCTGCCATCAATGGTTTTGCAAGTTTGAATCCTAAGAAGTTTAAATCTAAAGTTGAAAATGCTTTGGCGTTTATTCGCAAAGTAAACCCAATACAATACGGATCCAAGCAGTTTATGCAATTCTTATATTGTTATTATATAAGCTTGTTTTCTGTCTGTGTGTCCATTCTAGTTTAAAGTGTTCAGTGCATTGAACGTGAACTGGGTTTTTATTGTTTATTAATTCATTAATTAGGTAAGTGTTAATTAATGGCATAACTTAAAATATAACTGAGTGGTCGTCATTTCTTATTAATAAAAGTGTCAAAATTGAAACTAAAAGAAAGTGAATTGCATTCGATATGTCATATCAAATGTGCAAGTTTGACAGGTCATTAATAATTCAAACATATCATTAATAATAAACTGTGTAAATACGTTTAAAGCTTAAGGTTCGGTGAGTTTAAATGAAATTCTAATATGAATATTCTTTATTAAAAGAAGTTCATTAAAGCGACAAATATTTCCACTTCTCATTCCCACCGCTGCAACTCCTGTGTAGCCAGGAGTTGCTGCTTGACCGAATTCTAAGGCTGGGTTGCACCATCTTACTTTAACTTTGAGAAACGTCAAAAATCTGTCAAACTCCATACAAAAAGCAACGGTTATCGTTATAGTTACGGTAAAATGTAGGTGGTGCAACTCAGCCTAAGTCTATGAAGATAGTTCTGACTTGTTACTTAACAGCAGTCATCAACTTTGATGTGTGTTTTTTTTTTTCAATTGTGTTTAAATCCTAGTTTGTATAAAAAGTGCTGATGTTTTGATATCTGAGGCACTCTGAGGTTTGCTACTAGTACTACACAATGTAGAAATTTCCTAAGATTCATTATTATTTTAAATCTGAAATATTTTTTTCATATCTTGATTGTGAATAAAGATCTTGAAATGTAGATTGATCCCTCTACTGCACGTAATCCCATAAAAATGTCAGGTCTCGCTTCATTGGAAAAGTTTGTTAAAATTGACGCGTACGCGCAGTAACATCCCAAGTTAAATCAACAAAAAACCGTCCAATTCCAAAGAATCTCATTTTAAACTGCTCTCATAACTCCGAGCAATTTTCAACAAAATTGCTAAAAACAAAACGGATTGGATGTACGTGGTTCTACTGACTAACACGGAGAAAGTGGCCGGTGTCCTTACGGGGGCAGCCGTTTTTTGGGTCACGGACCGTGGATCTGAGTCATCGTGGACGTGACATAACGAGTGAGCTCACTTGTGGAGCAATGAGCGAACACATGACGTGTGAAGTCACTCGTGGAGTGAAAGACAAGTGCAATGCTGAATAAATTTTAAGCAACAATGGTTGTTTACAAAAAACAGTGATTCTCATTTTCGTGAAACTTTTAAGAGATTTTTCATGTGTTTAGACATAGTTATTTAATTTTTAGCGAAACAGCGTATGCAGTGTCTAAGTAGCAATCACCCGGCAAGCGAAAGGTCCTGGGTTCGATTCCCGCCGTAGGGAGTTCGATTTTTTGAGAGTCTTCAATAAATTGCGTGATCTTAAAAAGTTTATTGACCTTCTGTTAACTTCTTCAACCACAAGAGTCGAATTGGTCGCCATGGCTGATGATTAATCATCATCATTTCTTCATCAATCTTAGTGATCTGAGTCAGCTGTTGAAGAGAATCTTTAGCAAAGAACAACTAACGCCTATTGGAGAAAAACTGACTTACATAAAAGCTCCATACGTAATTTTTAAATTGCCACATCCATTCATCTTCTAAGGTCTGTAATACCTACTCCACTAATGTCCTATTGTTCAAACTAGTCACGTATCTGGACGAATACGTAAATATAATATAGTTTTGGTTAAGAAAAAACTCTATTATGTACTTAGCTGAAGACCCTTTCAAATTGTTTCTAGGATTAAAGTAATTACTTTTTGGTTAATGTAAAATTATTTTATTCATCATTCGTGCTGCAAATCTCAATTATAATATTGAATTAATTACATAGTTTAAATATTTATTTTGCGCCGTTAAATTCAAAATGAGATTGGTTTATTTAAGCAGCGTACGTGACTACTATGTAATTTGTGACTCTAGATTACTTTAGATTTAAAATATCTCCTTCAAATAAGTAAATGATTTGCGTAAATTTTACATAATATAGGTACATCCAACTTACCCTTGGTTTACTTACATGAAAAGTCATCGGAATCAATTATTACCTATCCGAAATTTTGCTTCTGGATTCGACCAAACAAGAGTAAATATCAAATCTCAGAATAAATCGTCAGTTTTGACATAATTCCTGGTATTCCTGGTTTTGACATAATGAAATATTATTTCCCATACTGAAACTGTCAATCTGCCAGTTATACCAGGAATTATTCTCGGATAAAAGTTTGGTTGAATCGGGCCTAAGTATGATACCTATTAGAAATTGACTGATTTGATTTTGAAAGTTTTCGAGTACCTACCTAAAATTTGACCGGTGTTACTGGTACCGGCATATTTATTTAATAATTTACATAATACACATAACAAGTACAACATTCCATAGTACACACGTAAGTAATAAGAGCGACTTCTGTGTTGTGTTACTGTTATATTTAATCTACCGTTATGTATGTGATAAGAAAAAAATCTAACAACATCAACTTGAACTACCTATTCGCAATTGCCTATCCATCCATATCGAAGAGCGAACTAACCCAAATTTTGCGTCAAAACCGTTATACCGACGTTTACGCTGCGATCGCGCAGTCTTGACGCGCTCGCTCGACCGCCATGTTGTTTCAACGCGTGTATAGAACTGTCTTCTATAATATCCGTTGTAATCTAGTGTTTTGACTTGTAAGTTTATGGCATTATTGGATTATCTAACACAAGGAAGCGATTGTGGTATTGTGCTGCTGCTAGCCACTTTCTATTGGAGTTGTACTAAATGTAGTGCATTTAATTTTGTTTAGGGATGTGCAACGTGCTGTGATTGTTTTGTGTTTTCCCACTTTGTAAACAATAACAAGATACTTAGCCTGAGTTGCTCCACCTTACTTTAACCGTAACCATAACCGGTGTTTTCTGTATGGAGTCAAGACAGACTTGACTTTTGTTATTGTTAAAGTAAGATGATGCAACCCAGTCTGAATGTGATTTGGTTAATTTCGTCTCTATGTAAATAAAAGAGAAGCATTTAAACAATAATAAGTTTATAAATACAATCAATTTGACGGTATAATAATAAACATACAATTAAAAACAATAACAATCCAAATACTGAAGTCGAAAAATACAAAAAAAATATAATAAATAACTTATTTACTACTTTATAACACTTGATGAAATAAAAAGCAATGAAAATGCAATCAATGAAGAAAATATAAAAAATAAATTGAAATTGTTACATACATTATAGGAAGTAGTGCATAATTTATAAGAAAGTAAACTCAATTTACAGATTTTGTACGCATTTACTGTTTTTTATTGACTCTACATTTCATTCAAGATCTTTATTACAATCACAATACGGTTGAGTGTTCTTTAGATGTCACAGTTATTGGATCACGACACTTCCGCAGTAGTAGCATTTTAATCAGTAGACTTATTTTGAAATGAAATATACAAGATGGACGGGATTTACAATTATTTTTATTTGTAAACTAAAGGCCCCCGTGGATCCCGTTTTACCCCCTTGGGGGTGGAGTCTCGTAAAATCCTTTCTTAGCGGATGCCTACGTCATATCATCTACCTGCATGCCAAATTTCAACCTGATCCGTCCAGTGATTTGGGCTGTGCGTTGATAGATCACTATGTCAGTCAGTCACCTTTGAGTTATACATATTAAAATTATACTAGTCAACATCGATTTTCATGCCTTAAAGACACAGATCAACTATTCTTAAATGGACACATTTTTGTCCTAAAATATTACGATGTTTATATTCCATCTTTCTGGGTCAATATCTGGATCTTCTTCTTTCTTCTTCGTCTTTTGGGCTTAGGTTACCTTATAACTTTTTTTCACTATAAATCTGTAACCAACAAATTAATAAATATTTTATAGATAGATTTTTAGCAAACTTGTACACACATTCTGCACATACAGTGTGAGTCTTGATAAAGTTCACATAATTATGAAAATATGTGAAATTAGACCTAAAGAGTAAAGACCCTCTCAGATATTTTTTGTCATCCTTCGATAAAAGTGGGTCTAGTGTCATCCATTTCCATATGTGCACTTTTTAACAAGACTCACACTGTATAGAGTTATTCAATGAGTCATATTATGGGAAGCGATGTTACTCTATCAACATCTATTACCTCAATACAAGAAAGTATAGCAAAAAACGGCAAAATACCTTCACCGTACATTGAACACGATGGCATACATGTGATAGTAGTAAAATATGGCATCTATTTGCTATTTTCTGAGGTGTTTCCTTGAGGTCATAAAATAAGGTTCGAGGAAGCATAAGTAATATAATACGTGACATAAAAATAAGGAAATAGTGAGGGATGGAGTTACTGTTGTTTTAGCTTGTTTGATGTCCGAGAAGTAATATTATTCGGGCTTTTGGAGATATCTTCTTTCTTTTTCTTCTTTTTTCTTTTCTTTTCTGAATATAAAAGGAGAAACTGACTGACTGACTGACATATCAACGCACAGCCTAAACGGCTAAACGTAGGCACTTGAAATTTGGAAGGGACGTAGCTTAGGTACCGTAGAGGTGCACTAAGAAAGGAATTCCCGAAATTCCCACGGGAACGGGAATTAGCGGGAAAATCTTTTTGTATGAAAAATCTAAACCGTTTAAGTTAGACGCTTGAAATTTGGCATGCAGGTACCTTAGTAAACTTAAAGCTTAGTTACAACAGGATATTGCAAAATTCCCACGGGAACGGGAGTTAGCGGGAAAAAACATTTGTATGAAAAACTCTAAACCGCGTAAGATAGATGAAGGGGGTAAAACGGGATCCACGCGTACGAAGTCGCGGGCGGCCGCTAGTAGTACATTATATGTTATTTCATTCTAGCAAAAGAGTTTAACCTCAATATTTGCAAAATACACGATAGAAGAAGCTTGATATAAGAGAAGCGTACTCTTATGGACTGTACAAAAGCCTTTCCAGTTCCAGTTATGTAGTTTTGATTTATTGATTGATTTTATATGCCTCTTTGGTCCAATGGAAAGAAATTGACATTCCTAACTGCTCTAAGTTCGATTCCAGATGGCAAAGTGAAAAAAAAGATTTGCTTGCTAATTCCCTTCCTCTTCTAGGATCAAAAGAAAGAAAGAAAGAAGAAATTATAACCCTAATGTCAACTTATTAAAGCAAATATCTTCTGTTGTACCAATCAAACTAAAATAGCTTCTGAAGTATAAGAAGTATTAGTTCTTCAAGAGACTAGAGCTCTAGTAGAGCTGGAAAATTATTCTATTCTCAAAAGGACCTGCGCTTAAGCCGGTCCGATTAATCCATGTCACACGTCATTAGAGTCACGCCAAGTCTGACCCAAAGTCGTCACAGCCAAAAAGCTAATTCCTTACCATCTAAGGCTAAGAACTCGCGGCGCGATTTTCACCCGCGCCAGAGGCGGTTGTGGAATTGCGGTTTTATTTCAAAACTCACGGGAGCGGTTATTTGCGCGGTTATCGGCGCGAGCTAAGTCACTGGTACAAAATGGTCGCCCGCCAATCGGGCGGTTTTCGCGCGGGCAACCATTTTGTCCGACTTAAAAACACCGATTACAACCGCGCCCGCTGCGGGCGAAAACCGCGTCGTGATTTTGTGCATTAGTTTTTACTTAAGTAAGTATCTGCATTCTACAGAAGCTGCGGGCCAGCAACCGCCGCGGGCGCAGGTGAAAATCGCGCCATGAGTTCTTAGCCTAAGACTCGCGCGACATGTGTAAGGAATATTCGGGAATCGCTCGAGCGGCAGAATGGATGTGGGGACATTTGTCCTCTGCCCCGTAAAGAATCGCTTGGAATCCGGGCGCTGAACCTGTCTTTTCCTTTTTCCTATGAATGGCAGAGGCTTTTATATTAAACTAGCTTTTGCCCGCGGCTTCACCCGCGTGGAATTTTGTCTGCTACAGAAAACCTTTATCGCGCGCGTCCCTGTTTCAAAACCCGGGATAAAAACTATCCTATGTCCTTTCCCGGGACTCAAACTATCTCTATACCAAATTTCATCAAAATCGGTTCAGTGGTTTAGGCGTGAAAGCAAGACAGACAGAGTTACTTTCGCATTTATAATATTAGTATAGATGTTGGTAGGTTTGTAGATCATTACCCGACTTATATGCGGCTTAACTCACAACAAAAACAGTTTTTAAAATATGACCTAATAATACTACACAAAATGCTAAAATATTTAATTTTCTGTGACGTCATTGAATTCGTAATCGACAGCACATCAGTATACATTTTTTGATGCAAAATAGCACTTAATACAACTACTTGAGAAACCACAGTATTCAGCCCAATGTGTCATAATGCGTACATTGAGGAGTGAGAAAAATCAATAACATGCGTACGACTTTTTGGAGGGTTCTTTTCAGATACATACTATTTTTATGTCAGATATCTTTTATAGGTAATAGGAACACTAGGAACTAGTAGTAGTGTGATGGAACTAAGATTTTTATAAGAAAGAGAGAGAGAGATGAGGGAACGACCGTGTATATTTGTAGAGCGACAGATAAATATGTATAAACAAAAGTGTTTAAAAGTCACATTCAAGTATTGCTATAAGAATATACAAATTCAGATTTTTACAAAATTAACTGTTGAATTTAAACCAGCTTGTTTCCATAAATGTCATTAATAACACAATCAATGACATGCCCAGGTTATTTGAATAAGAAAGAGACGTTCCACAAAATTCCGGGAAAGACAAAAATTATGTAACAGTGTAACTCAGTTATCGTATAAATTCGTTACCTTTGAGAATTTTTCTTTGACATGCCTAGTGATGTCCAGCTGCAGGTTTAAATATTTTCCTGAAAATATTCGTTTGGTACACCACTATTAAAAGAAAATGTTTTATTAACTGAGTTTTTGCGAAAAGCCTGGATAAAAATACATTAAAATTAAAAATAATTAGGTAATCTCAAGTTTACAGTAAGAAAATACTGGTAAGGGTGTGACTGAATGGGATTTTTTCCAAATCCTTGGGGAAGACCTTTGCCAGCAATGGATGTAATTGTCCTGTGCATACGCCTAATTTTACAGACGTCAAAAAACCATATCAAGGAAAAATATAAAAGGTTTTTTCATCTAAATAAACGAGAACTTGTGGTGTTATTGTGCCATACATTATCAGGATAACATGATTATAGCAATGTTTGAATTTAATTCACGGTTTTGATGAGGCCACAGTGTAGTGGTGATGTTCGAAGCGATCGTAAACATATGGAAATTGAAATCAACATCGTATAGACCTAGTTGTAAGATATTTTTAAGCTTATTAAAATAAAAAATAAATTATCAACTTTTAAGAAAGTTGATGTAATATTCTTTTTGATCACCTTTTATTATAGTTTTTTGTAACAAAATATCTATTTTTGTTAAAGTTACCATATTTAGTTTTGAACCTTCTTCTCGCTTGACATACAAAACCTATATCAAAATATTGTCAATGCAAACAAAGGCCCATCTCTACGTTGCGTCCCCGAGGTGCCCAAACAGGCTGTATTTATCTTTTCTCGTGACCTATATATGACTATTATACAGGGTATAATTAATTATTGATAGGTTGATAACAACTCAAATCATGTCTTAAAGATTAGTCTTTGCGAATAAAATTGTGATAACATTAATTTTAATTTTTCATCTTTTATTTTTTGTGGCATAGGACACTTCATTTTGAGGAAGCACACATTATTTATTGCTGTATTAAAGAGATAGTAAGTTAGTAAGTCAGCACACTGAGGAGTGGAAAAAATGAATAAAAACGACTTCAATTTCCTGGATATAAAGACTAATGATATTGAATCCGGGACAGCAGGTACCATAATGGAAAAACGACATCGTAAAAGATTGTACAAATAACAAAAACGCGTACAATCTTTTAGCCGTGTAGCTCGCATATAAATTAAATCGTTGTAACTAAGTTCCTTGCGCTGCTTCTTCTCACCACTAGCCTACTATATTTTCCTGAAGCAGGTTGGATTAAAATTATACGAAGAAGTGTTTAAGCGCTTTATAAAAAGCCCTATTGCAAAAAAAATATGGCTTAATGATCTCAGTTTGCTTTTAAAGCTCACGTCAACCTTTGTCGAACACCCTGTATTTATACGTCATTATTGATCCTCCTGAGACTCCCAAGTATGTTGTTCTGAATAGATAATATAACAACTGTCTACAGTGTTTTTGCGCACGGGTTATGCATAGCTTATTTTTATTGCTTTATAACCTAGAAACAAGAATAACAACAAAAAATTGTTCTGAATTTGCTTTTATGTGTAAAAAATAGAAAAATTCATAACAATGAATGTATGAAACATGAACATAGAGATGATGTAATTTGTTGCCAAATATTTGTTTTCTGTCTTTCTTTCATTCTTTCTAATTATTAAAACATAACAAACATCCATTTAAGATTCATTCTCACAAGAGAAAAATTAAAATAGAGTCCAAATATTTATTAAAAATGAAAAGTTCTAATTTCCTGTCATGTTCCATAGAAGATTTTTTTCATAAAAATCTAACCCTATCATGCTTTTAGTATACTGGCCTTGGTTACGTCATTTCTCAAATCCCACTATATTTTGATGAAAGCGTGCCCCTTGTTCTTGCGAATAAGCCCCCATAATTATTTATAAATATATCCCAATGAGAATGTGACGGCATCTTGAGAGACATTCTACTATGAAGATGAAAAATTCAAATCGCTATAACTTCTTAAAAAGCAAATATTTTCGATTTGTAATCGCACTTTTTTATATACATTTGCTTATATAATCAGAATATAATAAGTAAAATCCATGCGCAAAAAAAAAAAAATTTTTGTTGACCGGTGTAATTTATACATTGTCTGTTGAATTTATATTCGAAAAGGTGTTTACGTAGGACGGATAACTGGATTTATTATATCAATTGTACTCGTAGCTCCGCTCGTCTGGTTTCGGTTTGTTAAGTAAAGACTTCATCATACAAAACGCTTGGAATATTTCTTATTATACAAAGCTGTTCTTTATCTTACAAATATTATGAACTAGCTTTCCGCCCGCGGCTTCGCCCGCGTGGTTTGTTATTCCAAGTCTGATTCTTTTTTGTTATACCACGTTTTATAGTGACTGACGTTTCATGTCAAATCACACGGGAATGCTGCCGAACGGGATAAAAAGTATCCTATGTCCTTCTCCTGGCTCTAAACTATCTCCCTGACAATTTTCAGCTAAATCGGTTCAGGCGTTCTTGAGTTATAAGTGGAGTAACTAACACGACTTTATTTTATATATATAGATTTCCCACCCGATTCTGTTAGACTGAAAGATTAAAAAATTAAAGGGTGTTAAAAAAACTCATAATAATGTCGCGATGAGACCCGATATTTCGTAGATTTTAAAACTCTTTTTAACAAGACTGAAAAGCCTTTGGCCTGCATCTGACCTGATGGAAAGTGAATCCCGTAATCCTCAACCACAGAAAGAAAGAAAGAAATAAAGAAAAAATATTTATTTGATACTAAATGATGTGATGACTAAATGACTACCTTACCTCTAACTACAGAAATACAACGACATTATTATGGCCACAGACTTGGGAATTAGCCAGGCGGCCTAAGAACAAGCTCTACCATTAACCAAACGGGACTATTTCCACCTCACGTTCCCACCGCTGCAACGCCTATGTAGCCAGGATCTATAGCTTAACCGCCATTAAAAATCCAACCAGTGAAGATCAAGTTTGTCCCGGGGGAAAGCTAAACTGTCATTAGACCCGCAATGAAATTAATCAGAAGAACATAGGAGGAATACTAAGGCTGAGTTGCACCATCTAACTTTAACATACGTCAAAAATCTGTCACTCCATACAAAAAGCGCCGATCGTTAAAGTTACGGTCAAAGTAAGGTGGTGCAACTCAGCCTAAGTTAAGGTTAACCAAAGCGAGAAGAAGAAAAAATATCCCCCATGTTTGAATTGGGTAGTTTATTTACAGCTTAAACAACATTATTTTAATACCTAATAATTTATTTACAGGTGAACAATGCTGCATCAAGCTCGATGGCTGATGCTGCTCATAGCAGCCGCCCTAGCACTGCAGTCGAGTGGCGAGGGCGGTATTCGGCTGCCCGACCAGCCGCCCAAGGAAGAGACTGAGGGACGCTCGTTAAACTTCGGGAATGACGACCGCAGTCGATCGGTGAGTCATCATCATCATCATCATCATCAGATCATTAATTAGTCTCCACTGCAGGAGCACGACCATCTCTATCATCATCATCATTTCAGCCACAGGACGTCCACTGCTGAACATAGGCCTCCCCCAATGACTTCCACATCGCACGGTTGGTAGCTTTATCAGGTCGTCGGTCCACCTTGTGAGTGGACGTCTCACGCTGCGTTTTCCGGTACGAGACCTCCACTCTAGAACCTTGCTGCCCCATCGGCCGTCAGTTCTGCGTACTATGTGCGCTGCCCATTGCCACAGTCCCAGTTCTTGAGTGGCGACTACGGGCTGGAAGACGTAGTGTGGGCAGGTATCTCACTAGGTAGTAACAATCTTTGAACTTGTTCTCGGAGGTTTATCTCACAAAACTCTATTTTAGAATTAAATTATGTAACATTTTCTAGCCGGCTACATAAGATTCCATTCTGATAAATAATTGCTTAAATCGTCTCTAGAATGATAATATTCCTTTTCTCTAGCGATGTTAAGATTCTTCAGACAAAATTGAATCTAAAATTATTAAAATACCATTACTAGAATAGGTAGGACTATTTAACGAATTCAAATTTGAATAAAGGTGCCCAAATTAGGTTGTTTTACTTGACAAAGCTTCATTTCAAAGTCAATATTACGACCATTTCATCAAAGGTCTATGTGAACTTTCGAAGGGTCACAGTCTAGCTAGCTATTAAGACGTCTGTTAGGTTGGACTTCTGTTAGTTTCCTTTGACTGTATAGTTTGGTTAACAATTGCGCTGGCTCAATTAAGGTGAGCAAAATAAATTGTATTTCACAACTTGCTATCCTACTATTTTACAATTAAATCAATTTATAGTTATAGCAATTTAACTATATTATTATTATTTAACTATTAAACAAAGTCACGAGTTGACGTCCAAAAGTCAATCTAGAAATTGAAATGATGAATTTTAATTTATGTGACGGGTCTGGGTGTTTTCTATGTATAATATGTATGTATTTACAAAAAAAAATTTAGTATGTATATATATCCGTTGTCTAGTACCCATAGTACAAGGTTTGCTTAGTTTGGGGCTAGCGGCGCAGTGTAAAACGTCCTAGGATATTTATTTATTAGTATTATTTATTTATTAACATTACCCTTAATGGATACGAAGGAAAATACAAATAGTTGTATTTCCCAGTTTATGTTAATGCGAGATAAGAAAATTCTCATTAAGTACAACTCGTTGTTACAAAAACGATAGCTCTTTGATAAAAAATAAACTATGTAACGTTGAACGTGCATCTGATATTTTATTCACAATGTTTACATGGTTTCAAAGCCGTAATAAGCTTTTGCATCTTCTTTTTTAATTATGGGTGGAGAGTTAATTAATAATAATTAATTAGATATTCTTTTCTGCTGTAAGCGGCTAATGAAATGGTTTTAACTTTACTTTGGTAAATCATGGCATTATTTATGTATAGATAAATTCCCATTTTGTACAGATAAACGGACTAGAAAGACGTTATCTAGTCCCAAAGTAAGCAAAGATTTTGCTTTAAGTACCAGATTTTAAAATTAAATATAGCTAGAATTAGAAAAAATATTATGTTTATGCAATTACGTGGGTCACAAACCCAAGGCAGTATTATATTCTATATTTCTATTATATTTTATATATTGTTCTTATTTGCATAGTTTGGGACTAAGGCTGGTTTTAGTGTCACGCGGACCGTCCGGTGCGGACCCGCTCCGCACGGCCAATCTGTATGAACTTCTAGGGAGCGTTTTAGAGTAATGCGGTCCGGAGGAACCGCTCGCTCCCTAGATTTCAATACAGATCGGCTGTGCAGAGCGATCCGCACTGACAGTCCGCGTGACACTAAAACCAGCCTAAAAGCGCAGTGTAAATTGTCCAAGGATTAAGATCCATCAATGTATGATATGTACCTACAATTGCAATAAACTAATTTGATTTGATTTGATTTGAAGGATATTTATTTATTTACTGAAATCGGCAATACAAAATAACCTTTCAAAACCCTTTAGCAGCAATTAAAAAGCAAAATTGAGTTGAGATAGGTCTCTTTAACAAATATTTTTGCTGTAGAACTACGTATTAATTAATTGAACGTCTTAATTGGAAGTACCATTCAAGCAAAACAAACCTTCTAGTTGTAGACAGTAAACAATTTATTGTTCTGCAACCAAAGAAACAGACCTTTCGAGGTGGTACAGACTGTTCATTCATCAATTACTTAATTGAACAATGTTTTCGTTTGTTGAAACGTTTTCAAAAGCTGAAACAACAGTTTCAGTTCTAGTAGACACTGAGAATAAAACGCGATAAAAGCTTGGAAATTTTTCACGACGCTTTGTTTTGGTTCTGATGAAAATAACCAACCCTAGTTATGTCATTGTGTTAGCTTAATACATACATACTAATGATTATGGATTGGAACAGCTATATGTAAATGCACATTGTCAATTAGGTACACAAATAAAATTAGATCACTTTTGTGTTGTTACGTTGTATTAATAAAGTGCTTTATAATGTAGTACGTACCTTTTTAAATTTTACTAATAATACAAATGTGTAAGTTTTGTTGGGGTAAAACCTATCAAGCTTAAAAACTCTTAAAAAATTTAGTTGAGGTTTGTTATACCTAGAGATAATTTCGCCTGTATTCACAAACATTACTATGAGGTCTCATAGTGCGCGTGGCCGCACAGGGTAACACAATAACCAATCACATAGCTTTATTCAACGCTATGCGTTCGATTTGCTGCTTCACTTAAGCAAGAATCGTTTTTTTTCCGAAGAATATGAGGACACGCATGCGATAGACTTTCTCTCACAGACCGAAATTCTAGCAAGTGAAACCGCAGGCAAAAGCTTGTAAACAAATAAATTGAGAGCGACAATGGAAATTTTGGACAGAAAATTGCGGCGACGTGTTGCCAACCATCTTATACATTTTTGAGAAATAGCCATCACTTTTTTCATCAGGTGGATGAAAGGCTCACGTACTATACTACTTTATCTTTGGAAAAGGTTTCCTAGGTAACCTTCAGGTCCCTAGGCAAATTGCCCACGGCTTGAGTCCTAATGACAAATAATTTAGACATGACACGAAAAGATTGTAAGCTAGTTAGGTATTGGTTGTCCATCACTCTGTTCATCTGATTGGTTGGGTCTTATTGGTGATGAAGCTGTAGATCCTGGTGTATGCAGTAGTTACAGTGGTGAGAGTAAGAGAAATAGATCCATATCAGTAAAATATCAACTACATACAGTTCCTAAAGCTCATTTCAGTGTGATTATCAGGTCATTTTTACTGTAAAACCAGCTGATGTTTATCCGCAAGCATACATACTTTTTGGTACTGCAAAAGTATTTTTATTTATATTTTATTTCCTTCTCAGCTTAGTTTCTTTTGTCAAGTATCTTTTTTAATAAACTGAATAGTTCTAAAGATAGTAGTAGTAGGTTATAAATATCAACGTAAAATAACACCTCGTCCTACGACTATTACTCCAATGTCCATCATAAAGTGGGGTTACTGCTTTGGCTGCTAGAATAACTTACTTTGTTTCTCTTCCAGCCCCAAGCCCAAGGTCGTGGACTTCTGGACTGGATCGGGCTAGGCGAAGACCAGGATCCGTACATCCAGCAGGCTACCCAGCAGTGTATCAACGGAGACCTGGCAGACTGCTTCAAGGCTCAAGCCTTGAGGTCCTTCGACGACTTCTTTGATAAGCAGGCTTACCAGTAAGTACAGTTCAAGCTCTTTTATTTGCTATATTCTAAATGATTTATCATAGCAAAAGTCATTACGCGCGAGACGATTCGTGATGTCTCTCGAAAACAGCTGGTAGACATGGATTAGAAGCGAGATGGGTTTGTGATTCTTCAGTAAGGTCTTATCACCTACGAGATGGGTCTGTAATTCTTCAGTTAGGTTTTCCCCTTTCTTGAAGAAGAGCACCACCGCGCTTCTCTTCCATGCCTCTGGCGTTGTTCCCTGGAGTAAGACGGAGTTAAATAGTCTCTGAAGGACTTTCCGATCCCTGGAGAGAAAAAGAGTTTTATTTTTAATAAATAATTAATTCTTGGCCTGAGGAAAAAAATACACTATGGGTTGATTATGGGCAGGACTTGGTCCAACTTCCATACATGAATTGGCACTGTCCTTTTTAATTCTAATTAATTTCCTTTTCTCGTTCCCCAGGTTATCAGACAACGCGTTGCTCGTCAAAGTGGAGTCGCAAGCGAGAGCACTAGTCCACGAACCCCCGACGCTTAGCTCCCAACCCAGGAGCGAGGATTCCGATTGGGATGCCCTGGTCAAGTTCGGGATGAGGAAGATCGAACGGTAAGTCATTGTCAGGGTGTCCCTTTAAGCGCTCGTTCTCACGGCAATCCGGTAATGCAGGGTCCTGCAAAAAAAATTCTACAGCCAAAATGCAACATTTATTCTAGCTATCCGCGACTTCGCTAGCGTGGAATTTTGTCTGTCACAGAAAAACTTTATGGCACGCGTCCCTGTTTCAAAAACCGAGATAAAAACTATCCTATGTCCTTTCCCTAGACTCAAACTATCTCTATGCCAAATTTCATCAAAATTAGTTCAGAGGTTTAGGCATGAAAGCAAGACAGACAGACAGACAGACAAGAGTTACTTTCGCATTTATAATATTAGTATAGATAATCTAGGATCTAGAGTGAGGGAAGACTGAAATTGCTCCATCGACAGTGGTTTCAGTTTCTTCGGATCTAAGCTTAACAAGATGCTAGCATGAATAACAGCGATAGGCAGATACAGTACTGTAACGGTCTTGTGTGTGAGTTTTGAATAAAATCCGGAACAGAAACAGTCCAATCAAAATCACTAACTAACCACTTGACCATGTTACTTCCATGCTACCAACCGGGCAGCATGGAAAGCATTGGGGGAGGCCTATGTTCAGCAGTGGACGTCCTATGGCTGAGATGATGATGATGATGATGATGATGATGATGATGATGATGATGATGATGATGATGAACCACTTGACAACGGGGATCTACCTACATATTTATTAGAATCTTAATTAAAGTCGGTTCAATTAAAACGCTTAAACAATATTTGGGAGAGATTCTAATCAATCGCCAACACCTTTAATTTAGTTACATGTAGAATGATTTGGGTTTATTAACCGAGAAAACCTTTCAAGGACTCAATATGCCCCCAGATATTAACTGAAAGCGAGAGAATACCAAATAACCCCACTTATTATGTATTCCTCCTCTTCCAATGGTGTAATGAACAATTCTTGACAACGAGAGCTTTCAACAAAATGTTTGCCATCCCTAAATTTTAATGAGACCGCCAATTTCCCATATTTAACCCTCAATTCTGTTTAAATTGTTCGTCTACTAACCCTGTTGACCTTCGCTGATTGAATTACGAAATAATTAATTAGGGAATTGTATTTGCACAGTCAAAAAGATGCAGTAATGTAAGGGTTAAGAAAAGAAGCATTGGCTCAGCACGACCAAGAATTTAAAACTACATTTTGTACACAATTTGTACCATTTGATAGACGAAAATTATAAGCAAAACCGTTAATTATAGAGTTAGGTACTGATTATTATCATTATTATTTTAAAAGCTACATTTTCCCTAATCCCATTTCACCTGATGGAAAGTGATGTTATTATAGCCAAAGGTAGAAGCGAGCTTCAGTCGAAAACCTCAACCGCCAAGGAAAATGGCTATCTTACCTCTTAACTGCTTAAAGAACTGTAATATTGGAGAAGTTAAGAAAGATAGTAACTACTTCATTTTCGTTTCGTCTATACTGTGGCTTCCTCTAAAAGCTCACGATATTTTCTCAATGGAAGTTAGAATTATTAATTAGGTCTTGGTTGTTTACCACAATTTGGCAGAGTTAGCAAAAAGTTACGGTTGAAGTAACAGAATTGGAATTAATCGGTCGGAATCCTACTAATATTATAAATGCGAAAGTTTGGATGTCAGAATGTCTGGATGTCTGGATTTTTGTTACTCTTTCACGCAAAAACTACTGAACGGATTTTGTGGAAACTTTACTGTATTATTGTTTGTAACCCAGATTAACGTAGGCTATAATTTATGCCGATCTGTGACACTAAATTTCACGCGGGTGAAACTGCGCGCAAAAGCTGGTATAATTTAGTTTGTAAAACTGTCTTCTCATATTTATCTGGTAAATTAATTCCCAAAGTTATCTTGTAAAACAGTTTCTGGTATAAGAAAAATTTTAAGGCCGTATTTTCAACCAAGGCTTAAGGAAAGTCAGCCCTTATTTGAATATGTTAATTTGCTTTATTAATGTTTTGTACCTACAATTCTAAATTTGTGGGTACATAAAAACTAATTAGGTACATAAAAACTTAAATGAAGCTTCATAATGACTCTTCTGATACACCTTTGATGTACGAGTACATCTACTAAGATAAATAAACTCACAGGAAACCATACAATCAGTGATATAGATTACATACAAACAAATCATCGTTTCAAAATAGGAACTGGAATTCCAGACCAAGAGAAAATACCAGACTAATGGCTCATATTCGCTTGCTATTCCATAATTAAACATTTGTTTACACAAATCTCCAGTTTTCGATTCCATTTCAAATTGCTGGTGTGTGATAAAATAACCCATGAGCTAGAAATTAGTTAGCAAAGTTAGTAATTTCTCTACGTTTTGAATGTAAAGTAAAGTTAGTAAAATATACTACAACTTTGCTTACTTGTAGCAAGACTTAACCACCTTGTTTATTACTAAATGAAGGTATTGTTAAGTACTTTGTGCAAATGACTTTACTTACAAACTTATGACACTTATACAATGTTTTATGTAAGAACTCCTTAGAAAGTCTATTCTCTAAAACTTTATTATAACTAAAGGCATTATATTGTATTTTACCTACTTATATTCTTTCAAAAACCACTCTTTTTAATTACATAATTAGTACCTTATTAGTTAGGTAACCTTAAAGTATTTTGTGATAATATCTAAGGCTGGGTTGCACCATCTTACTTTAACTATAACAAACGTCAAAAGTCTGTCAAACTCCATACAAAAAACACCGGTTACGGTAAAAGATAGATTGTGCAACTCGTCCTTAATGTTTTGTTGTAAAACAACTCTGAAAAAATAATTATATTTTATCTATGAAACTACACTTGCGAGCAAAAGTATGGAATCACTTACATGAAGTTGTTTCCACGCGATCTTGTGAACTAACGAATTTGTTAGTAACAAAAAAAGTGGCACCATTTAAAAGATCAAACTTTTAACTTTAAATTGATACCAAATTCATTTAAATCAAACCAGTATTTAAAAAGATATCCCGGCTGATGTCAAGAAGTAAGGAAAAAGATATGTATCAACTGTTTGATACGTCGCGAGTTGCGGCCTATTCACCCCCTATAAAAGCACGTGTTTTCGGATTTTTGCTTTTACACGTGGATCCTTACACATCTCCGCTTCTTTTGACACTTTACCTGGGATTCTACACCTTCAGAAGCAGCACAAATCGTTGCACTATTGCAAGAAGGGCTCAGCCAGCGGGCTATCGCACGTCAGCTCCACATAAGCCAGTCTTGGGTTTCTAAAGTTTTAAGACGCTTTCAGGAGACTGGTGGCTTTATCCCGAGACCAAGTTCTGAACAGCGCCGGTGCACATCGCAGAGGGATGACCGTTTTTCATGTCAAACTCTCTATGAAATCGTTATTTGACTGATATCGACGTCCAGCAAGAGCCCAGAAATGTTTGTAGGATAGCTGTTAGCGAGTGGATAGTTCGTCTAAGATATGAGCAATAGAATTTGACTCCAAAAAGGTCTGCCACAGGCTCGAAACTGACGGCAAGTCACCGACTAGCACGCGTTCAATTAGCTCGCACTTATTTTGATGGGTAGGCGAGTAATGGAGGCGAGTTTTGTTCTCCGATGAATGCAGACTGTGTTTGCAGTGCAGCAGTCGAAGAGGTCGGGTCTATAGGCGGCCTGGGGAGAGATTTGTGCAGTGCTGGTTCGCTGAAACAGTGGCTTATAGGGGTGGCTTGCTCGACTTCCCATCGAGATGTGTACGAGCAAATTGAAAGCGTGCTTATCGGTGACCTGCCGTCAGTTTCGAGCCCGTGGCAGGCCTTTTTGGAGTCAAATTCTATTGCGTATATCTTAGACGAACTGTCCACTTGCTAACAGTTATCCTACGAACATTTCTGAGCTCTTGCTGGACGTCGATACCAGTCAAATGACGATTTTATAGAGAGGTTGACATGAAAAAACGGTCATCCCTCTGCGATGTGCACCGGTGCTGTTCAGAACTTGGTCTCGGGCTAAAGCCACCAGTCTCCCGAAAGCGTCTTAAAACTTTCGAAACCCTGGACTGGCTTATGTGGAGCTAACGTGCGACAGCCTGCTGGCTGAGCTCTTCTTGCAATAGTGCAACGATTTGTGCTGCTTCTGAAGGTGTAGAATCCCAGGTAAAGTGTCAAAAGAAGCGGAGATGTGTAAGGATCCACGTGTAAAAGCAAAATCCGAAAACACGTGCTTTTATAGGGGGTAAATAGGCCGCAACTCGCGACGTATCAAAGAGTTGATACATGTCTTTTTCCTTACTTTTTCACATTAACCGGGATATCTTTTTAAATACTGATGTGATTTAAATAAATTTGGTATCAATTTAAAGTTAAAAGTTTAATCTTTAAAATGGTGCCACTTTTTTTGTTACTAACAAATTCGTTAGTACACAAGATCGCGTGGAAACAACTTCATGTAAGTGATTCCATAGTTTTGCTCGCAAGTGTAGATCCACCTTTTATCAACATTAGCTTTCTCAGAAATCTATTAATAAACATTAATTATACATCCTTTTGACAGCTCATTAAAGTACTTCAGCATTCGGGTGTAATCTGCACACTTCACAGAGTGAATTTATAACCATAATTAATCAAGGATCAACAGCTATCAAGCCGAGAATACAATGTGTTAGAAAATAATTAATTAGCAACAAAACAAAGCAAACTCGCCTCTCGCTAAGCCTTCGTTAAGATGAGTATAGACTAGAGCGAATGGTACAATACAGAGTTCTTCTACGTACGTAACGTTCGTACGAATGGTACAATACAGTGGGCCTAGTGTGAGTTTACATCGTAAAATCGTACGTAAAAATGACATTAAATGTATGACAGCGTCCCTAGCGGGAAACTTTCAAAAACTCAAATTTTCATACATTTTTTAAACACTGGTATAGTTCTTGCAGCTCACGAAGGCGAATAAGCTTTACTTGTGTGTGTAGGTACATGCACATAACGATAGTGGAATGTCTATAAAAACTTTTGAAAAACAAACAGTAGCAAGTCACCACACATGTAAAGCTCACTCGCGTTCGTGAATTGCAACAACTTTAAAATGTAGATACAACGTTTGGTTCGTAAAAGGGTGACACTGACACTGACACTAGAATATTTCATAGAACAGCTTGTAGTTATGTTAAAAGGGCACGGCAATCAAGATTTGCAGGATCCAGTAATGCAGGACTAGACTGATGTATGAACAGTGAACACACATTGTGTGTTTGAAATTCGTATTACAAATTCGAACGGTTCAGGGGGGTAGTGTGAGTTTAGGGGGCGTCCATAAATTACGTGAGACAATTTTGGCTATTTTTCAACCCCCCCGCCCCCCTTGGTGAGATTTGGTGAGATTTTGCCTGACCCCCTCCCCCACCCCCAAATCTCACGTGATATTAAAAAAATCCGAAATTTAATAGTTTTGGAGTAATATATTAACTGAGAAACATTTTTTTTTGTTAACGTTGTCGCTAACGAGTGCATCAAAAAGATCTATAAAGTTAAAGATTTTAGTTCTTGAAAGTATCAGCTAGGGACGCTGTACAATCATCATACATTTAATGTATGTCATTTTTTACGCAGTCGCTAGCGGATGACGATCGATATAAAGTCGCACTAAGCCCACTGATTACGAATAGATCCAGAAAAACACGTGTAGTGACAGCGGTTAGTACTAGGGTCACATTGTTTTTTTACAGAAGTACCTAGTCTAATTGTTCCTTTCTACAAAATCACTAATAAATCTAGCAAAATCGATTTTGATAAAAAAAGAACTTGTTTTATAATTTTCTTAATTTCGTCATTTATTCTGCATTTTAGTATTCACACATGCAGACGGAAGCATTTTTAGTTTTATTTGTTTAGACTGTATAGAATTAAATGACATTATCATCATACAAATATCATTTTTTAGTCCTGCTGACAAGGAACCCTTAATATAGTTTCGATATGTCTGGCTGTCTGTCTGTCCGAGGTTTTGCTTGGAAACTATTGGCACTAGGGAGCTGTAATTTTGTAGAGGTATGTATATTAATCACGCCGACAAAACGGTAGAATAAAATTTTGAAAAAAAATGATTTTTTTTTTCGTCTTCTACCCCATCGTGTGGGGTATCGTTGGATAGGTCTTTTAAAATGGCTTAGGGGTTTCTAACACCATTTTTCGATTTAGGGATCCGTTTGCAAAATGTTAAAGTTAAAAGTGCCAATTTTTGTCCGAGTAGGGCATCCCCCCCGCTAAAAACTAAAAAAGAAGATTATAGTGCCTTTTATGAACTTTCAAGGAAAACTATAGCGGTTAAGATAGACCAGTTAGTTCAAGAGTAATAGTAGTTTTACTCATGTATTATAAAATTTCATACCTAATAAAAATTCCTTAGAAGAAAATATTAAAAGTGACTTTAGATGAAGTAATTGCTTACTTCTGAAATATATTGTGATAAAGACGGACAACTACGGAACCCTACACTGCGCGTGGCACGACACGCACTTGGCCAATTTTTTTACTTAAGATTTAACCCAGTTATCTGGCAGACTCTATTTCTCTATTTCTTGTGGAAAAAAATACGTGATATTTCCCGAGACCCCCCCTCTCCCCCACGTGAGATTTGGTGAGGTTTTTGTTGACCCCCTCCCCCCCCTAAAAGCCTCACGTAATTTATGGACGCCCCCTTACGTCAAACGCATTCGATGTCGACTGCGTAAAAAAGTGACATAAAATGTATGACGGATTGTACAGCGCTCCTAGCGGAAACTTTTAAGAACTAAACTCTTCATATTTTTAACACGCTCGCTAGTTAGTGACGACGTTTGATGTAAACTCACACTAAGCGCTCTGTTTTTTGCGGAACACTTCAAACGGGATGTTCGTGTGAACGTTATTAAAACACGGGATCATGCAAAAAACGGGTTCCCAAAATGCTCTAGTCCAGTGTTTTTCAATCTGGTGGTAAGCCTCTATAAGGCCCTTTTCACACGTCCCGGTTGCGGCAACCGGAACATGTGAAAAGGGCCTAAGGGGGTCGCGAGAGGTCGAAATCTACCTCAGTAAAAAAATACAGTAAAATGTTAAGATAGATTTGTCCGAAATCTAATAATGCAAATGGGTAAAGGTTGTATGGATTGAAGTATTCGATCCCTACAACATCTTTGTAACATTATAAAACGCATGAAAAAAAAGCGAATGGCCCGACCAGTTGTGGTCAGGGGGTCGCCAAATATTTTTTCATACTAGGGGGGTCGTGTCATGAAAAAGGTTGAAAAACACTGCTCTAGTCTATACTCTCCTTTAGCCTTCGTTTAAATCACGGGTATTACATACCTTAGAAATAATTATGATAGAGTGCCGGCCCGGAATATAAGTTCATTTTACTCTCATATTAATTTCTGAGGCAAGGCAAAAATTGAGGTGCTGGAAATAATTTTGTGAGGTTCTCAGACTGTATTAAGGTCTGAGACAGTACCTATTACAGATGAAATAAAAACCAATACATTACAGTTTGTGACAACTGATTTTGAAATTGTTTCAGCAGTAGAAACCTACATAATTCTTAATAATATTTATTAAACGAAAAAATCCACAGGGATGCTGAAAAAAACTTTTTTGTAGAATTCGTCTAATCTAATTTATTGTTTTAACGGATCTTGTCCAGTTGCAATAGGGTATTTGCCACCACCAATCAATTGGCATACTTTTTAAAACTATCAAAACGAGACTGTCATACGTCCAAAGGGTACTACAAGGTTCGAGACTATATTGATGACAAGGATGCGTGGTCAGTTCAGTCTGCACATATTTGATGTACTTACTTAAATTTGACTATTCTTACCGTTAGATAATTCCTGGCAATAAGTGGTGACTGAGTTTGTTCCGGCGTTTCTTCTCAGCACTTGCCATATGTTTGTCTCGAAGCGCTGGTAGGGCCCAAAAGATAAGGAGACATGTAAAGTGCCCCATAAGGGCTACCTTTTCTTATTTTATTATTTTCTATTGACGTTCATAAGTGCCACTTGTGGTCTAAACTGAATATTTTTAATTTTGATTTTGATCCTCGTCACTATTTTGTAAACTCTACTACTTTTTTTTCAATTACAATGCAATCAAAAATCTTAATTTACAGGCAATTCAAAATTTATTAAGTTTTTAAGACCAGAATGAAGTGCCTTTTTAAAAAAAATAGTGCTTTAGAGTTTTAGGGAGTGGTGGCAAATACCCAATTGGTTCTATTTTGGAATAAGTATAATGTATAATCTGATTTTCTGTCAACATTCAAACCTTTACTGGGAACCACAGACCCTACCCGTGGAATGACAGATGAAAAATTGTACCAGAAATTTTCAGTAAAGTGCTGATAAGGAATCAAAAGGTACCCTCTTCAACCTTTGATTTTAATATCATATACAAACAATAATGTTGAGTAAAAATAGATATCAGTAAACAACTCTCTTCAGATGAAATAAGGTGGAATCCATTCAAGAATTTATCGCAGTGATTTCCTTAGAAACCCTTTATTTTATATGATTTCATTTTTTTCTTGGAACACTGCCGCTCCACCTTTGGCAAAAATTCTTACGGACTTGCCACCCTGGTGGATTACAAGCATTTTAGTTTGTCGTCGTTTTCGGTGACGCCACGGTAATGCGGCGCGTTCACTGCGTCTTACAATTTCTTAGAATTTTGATTGTATTTTAAAAGTAAAAACTTCCTTCATTAAAAAACTTTCTTCTGACAGTAACAGACACGTGTCAAATGTTTGTACAAATGTTTCTGGAAATTAGTAATTCTTAAGGAATACACGTGTCTCAAAATATTTGTACAAAAAGTTCTTGCAAAGAATTCGCACATACTTACTGGATTTCGTTGATGAGTATGTACAATATGTTAGAACAGAACGCTCGAGCGACTTTTCTTTTTAAGAGTAATGACATACGAGTATAGCAGAGATAGCGAACTAATGGCACGCGCCACAATATTAAGGTCACGCCATAAAATAGTACTTATTGTGTTTTGAATAATTGCCCTCATCAGTAGCGCCACTGGAGAGTAAGGTCCTGTCACTTGTACGACACTCCTCATTGATACCATTAGGTGTTACATACTTATTACGGGACTATTCCCACCTCGCGTTCCCGTCGCTGCAACTCCTGTAGCCAGGATCTACAGCTTGACCGCCAATAAAAACCCAACCAGTGAAGGTCAAGTTTGTCCCGGGGGAAAGTTAAACTGTCATTCGACCCGCGATGAAATTATCAAAAGACCATAGGAGGAGTTCGAAGCTAAGGTTCGACTTCCCTCCATTGCAAAGCGAGTAGGTATGTCTATGACTACATCAAATATTTTTTATCAACTACACACAGGAAGATCTAATGAAGGCTACTAACAACGCCACTCTTGTAGCGGAGTTTTGGGCTGACACTGTGTAGGTTTGTTGTCGACACGTAAAGAAGAAATATTTTTTTGAAAAGTGGCACGTTGATATTTAAAGGTTCGCCAACCCTGCTCTATACGAGTAGTATGCTGCTAACAAAGCATTGATATTTTTCGTAAATTACTTACTTAAAACAATTGAATCGTGAATTCCTTTCTAACTTTGATCTTTTCTTTTCAGATTCCTAAGATCAACAGCTCTAGAGATGCACCTGGACGATGACGTCACTTCCAACGGGGTCATCGCCCCCAGGTTCCTGGACGAGATAGCTGATGAGGTCGACATCATCGAGGATAAGAAGGCTCCTCCTTTCCGTGAGTATAAATTTAAATAGCAATGCCAAAAAGAGACTTAATATTAAGACAACAGAATTCCAATTCGCATAATTATTTTTAAAAAGTTCTATACCACTCGCATAATATAAAGAATTATAATACTCATAGAACATGCCTATAATATTGTCACAGTCAAACAGTACTTATTAATATTCTGTGGTTGAACTGAAACCTTACACATTTTAGAGAATGTAATGTTGATGTTGACAAATAGGGCGTTTGGCCAAAGAGAGATTTGTTAGAAGCAAAATGGCGATCGTCATGGCAACCGCCGAAAACTTTAGCATGTTAGGATACGTTTACCTACTTCAAAAGATACTTTCCCCATACATTTTTTTAGCAGTGATAGCACTAAAAGAGAACGCCATTTCTCTTACTAGATCTAAGGCGGTTATCACACTGCGCCGCGCTCCGCCGCGGAGCGCGGGGCGACAGTTTTAATCATTGTATGCAAGTACCTCAGTTTGTATAGAAAACACGCGCGGCACTTCACACTGACAACGCGTCCGCGCGCTTGATTTTTTATATGAAAATCACGCGCTCCGCGGCGGAGCGCGGCGCAGTGTGATAACCGCCTAACTATACTATTTCGGCCAAACGCCCTCAATTTAATTATAGGTACTTTTTTTTTGTAGTCTCTCAATTCCAATTATTTCAAACATTAAACAAATCTCCTTGTATTTTTTACCGTCACAATTTTTCTGTCTGGCCATAAAGATTCGACTCTTTCTAATCTGTGGAGGTCTTGCACTTTTAAAACTCCATCGTACAACTAGGTACAGCAAAAAGTTCAAATACACGAATGTTAAAAAAAACATTTATTTTTATAAAAAAGTTTATCCCAAATTGAATGACGATTGAAGTCTAATAGAGCGGAATAATATTGAAAATTAAACTCATTTTTTAAAGTTTCTTTTGTGTGAAAATACTACAAAAGTGCTAACGATGCGTAGGCATATTCACAATAATACTCTTCGTCTGAAAAATTGTACCTAAGAAAATTTTTCAATATCGAACATTTTGATATACTTCAAACGTTTACTTTGAAACTCATTGAGTTCACGTTACGTTTACGTGAAGAGAAATTAATTTTCCCTAAAAGAAAATCTTTTTTCAATCTTTGATATGAAATGTATTGAAAAGTAATAACATTGTATCACACTTGAAGGGATTCCATTATTTTAAGCACACCTTTGGCTTGTTCCTTTTTTTTGCAGGATTTTTTATTTGCAGGACCCCGTTTATTGTAAAACAATATTAACGTTCACAAGAACATCCCGTTTGTGCTTTCCCGCAAAAAATCGATCCGTTCGAATTTGTCATTCGAATTTCAAACACACATAATGTGTGTTCACACGACAGTCCAGTTTTGCGGGATGCTGATTACTGAATCCCACATAACTGAATTGCCATGGGAATGAGCCCTTACACTCTTTTTCGAATCCTTTTTATTTCAAAAGTATATCTTTTGTGCTTAAAAAGTTATTGCAATTTTAAAAGTGTGATACTTATTTTGCAGATCAGAGTAATTTAGTTTAAGACTTCGCAATTTATGTATTTTAATAATTTTCTTGTCAGGCTCACCGCAGTCTGCTTTAATAATTAGAAAAGGTACAAAAGCACATCCGACCATAAACTTTCGTCGTAAAATCGTTCTTATTACCAACACTTAAGATACTAGAATTTGCTGCTGACTGTACACAGAGACGGTTTTGACAAATGGCCACCATTTGTAAGGAAAGCGATTGACTGCTTCTAATTAAAATTAATTGTTCCTCCGGCTTTGGATTAATCACTGGCATTTGATATCGTTTGTAAAGAAAAGTGTACTTATTTTGATTTTGAGGGTATTCACTTGATGACTGATTGTTAGCTTTAATAAGGTAGCTGACACCTACTTTTTATGAGTAGAGTGTATAATATAAATCATACTATGATTTATATTAAAGGTCGCTGGTTCATATCCGGCTCGAAGGACCATGTAGCATATTAATGTTTTGGGTGCTCTTGAGGGCTATTATTGAGTGCAGACTTGAATACCTAGCACAAACGTCCGATATGTCTCAAATGGACTGAAGGTTTAATATGCCCCTCAAAAATTCATATTACAAAGCACGGTATCATAAAAGTGGTCTCATTCTTCGTCCGATCCGAATCCGGGAAAATATGGTCCGAATAGCCGTAGCACTTATTTGTATGGTAGTTTACGCACCAGATTTCTGTCATCCGATTTTCTAGATCCGTATTTTGACGGAATCAGATCTGACGTAGTGCAAACCGCTCTATTAATACAATTTACTCGTATTATTTATTATTTTTAAAATAATTACCTTGATTAATTCACTATAAAACAATAATAAAAATACAATTATGTACCTACATTTAAAATGAAGCAGATTGTTCAAGAAGCGGATTTCCCTATGGTAGCAAAGCTTTTCTCTAATATAAAACTGTCCAATACACACAGGTAAAACACAAAGGTTAAAGAGAAGTTGATCCTAGTTAAGTTAATTTAGAATACCCTCCAAGTTCCAACTAACAACTGCCCAAACCAGATCCAATTGGGGAAGTTGGCTTTAGTTCGGTAAATGACTTTTAATAGTTTGCCAAGCGGTTTTCTGAAACACGTTCCGATTCTTGGTATAAGTACATTGTATTTTACTAGCTGTGCCCGCGAGTTCGTACGCGTGAAAATAGTTTGAATAATATTTTCCCGTTTTTGCAACATTTTTCTTTACTGCTCCGCCCCAATTAGCTTTAGGGTGATGTTATATAACCTAAAACCTTTCTCGATAAATGTGCTATCCAACACAAAAACATTTTTTCAAAATCGGACCACTAGTTCCTGAGATTAGCGCGTTCAAACAAACAAACTCTTCAGCTTTAAGTATCAGCATAGAGATTGTATGGCATAGGCAGGAGAAACCTAAAAAACATTAATATGGCATTTCACGTGTAATTCATAACAACAATTAACTTAATTAAAAACGAAAACACCAGATTGTTAATTAGACCACAGAATAATAATAAGTACTACGTACAGAAGTTTTACTTCGCGAAGGTATTTAAAAAATGTATGCTCAATTTCATTAACAATATGGTGTAATTTAGCCTGTCTCAAGAGTCAAGCACCATTTTGTTGACAAACGTCAGTGATCGGCACTGCGCCGAAGCTATAGGGCTGACTTCGGTAAAATGATGTGACGTGAGGTGCCAAACTGCGGAAAATGGCGGAGGAAATACATGATTTAGCATGAATTATCATGAATAATATTAACTACTTATTTACCTCTCAGTGTCTTGAGGCAACTTAAAAAAGTTCATTCTGTGTTTTTATTATTATTTAGGCAGTTAAATACTGCACAGTATTTAGTACACCATTTTCTTTATTTTCTTCCATCATACACAATGCACAATGTAACACTTTTTTTTGGCAAGATTGAATACTTACCGATTTCCACAAACAAACATTCCAACTGACCGTAAGGTCACATATTACAAAGTGTACAGTATTTCCTTTGTCACTTGATTGTGTCGTCGTTGGAGATTCACTGAATTTAGATTAACTTGTATTAAAAATTAATTACTTTGTTTTGGTGAACAGAGCAATAAATAACCTCACTTTTTGAATGTCTCCGTTTGACAGATCAATGCGTTACGTTCCATTCTTTTAGTATAGAAGAAGTGTATAATGAAATTAAATATTCAACACTAAATTTTTATAAAACTTAATATTTAGGCTCTTTAATTTAAATTCTAGCTATTTCTAGTATTTTCCTCAATGTTTATATTAAAATAACATTGTAATGTATCTTGATCGATCATGGGTTCGGAACGTTCTAGAAATTTGACATATTCTGAGCGAAACGAAACGCGCGGGAGACGGTCCGAATACTATGAGTGAAGTTTCTTCTGTTTCTAAAAGTTAAATTAATTAATTAAATTTAAATCGGAGAAGCAGTTTTGTGAGTTCTCATATCGAAATTATTCAATAAGAGGCTGGTTGACTCAAATAGAACTTATTGGAAATAGAAATAAAAAATAAAAATGAAGAAACATTTTTATTGTTTGTTATTGTTGGGTTTGATTCGGACCACAAGTCACAGGTGATGACCGACGACTTTTGGAGAGCCCTTTTTGCTTTGTTGGCCGTTCTCGCGAACGGAAGTCCTGGTGTACGTGGTGTCATCGTGTCCCGATTCCAAGAGGTCTGAACCGTGCCGATTCCCAAATAAACGGGCAGGGCACGCATCGTCATCCTCAGCGAAAATAAGGGAATTCAGAAATAAATCCGAAAGCCCCGTAATTTTGCGGACCCACTGCCACGTGCTACGCTTAGACCCACACTTGATCGAGATTTTGGTTGGGCAGTGCTCGGTGGCGAGCTCTGCGCTGTGTCCTGCTTTAGCGGCTGTCGCCGGATTTTTTCCTCCGTTGAAGGAGGTGTTTGGCACCGGCTGTCCCGCAGTGCCAGACGCTTGCTGCGCCCGACGGGTGCGGAGGGGGTTGAGCCGAGTGGTGGTGACTAGCGCGCTAATCCCGTATTCTTAAGTATTTTTAATCCATACCAACCAAACGGCCCAACGACCCATCCCCTTTTTTTCTCTTTTTAAATTTTTTGTGTCTCACCCACAATAAATTGTTGTCAATTTAAATATCTATTTTTTATTTTGCTCCGGCAAAAATTTCTTATTTACAACAAGAATACGCGTGCGTGAGTCAATGTTCGCTCGTATGTGAGGCCTTGTCGAATAGTGTCCTGTAGGTGGGCCATCGTGCGTGTTTTGTTTTCGATGTAAACTCGCGGAGATGAACAGGCCTGATTAGACAAACAACACTGTGTAATTTCCGAATAATGCTTTGTGTATATTTTGTCTGGGTTATGGACTAGTCAAATAGTCTACTAACCTTCCTCGAACTGTAACAATAACATTAACTAACTGTAAATAAAACATTTTATTATTATCATTTCAAAACTAACGTGATTTCATTGTAAAACTAACATGATAATTCATTGTAATCTCAAATGAGACATTTTTCTTACTTACCGGGCCTCATATTATAGAGAGTCAGAGAAACTTTGAATTTGGTTTCATATTTGTTTTTGTTACCAGGTCGTCATAAGCTAAAGAAGCTGATCATCCCGATGCTGTTGATCCTGAAGCTGTTCAAGCTGAAGCTGCTTCTCTTCCTGCCCCTCATCCTAGGCCTGGCCAGCTTCAAGAAGTTCCTAGGATTCATGGCCTTGATTGTCCCAGGTAATTATAGAAATACTAGAAAAACTAATATAGTGAGAGATCATCATCATCATCACCAGGTTATGATTTAGTCTTCACTGCAGGAGCACGATTCTCTTTAATTCGCCAGAGGCAATTGGAGGATTTGACTTACACTCCCTACGCTAGCCAGACGGGTTGGGGAGGCAAACCTTAAGAGTGAGAGGCAATATTTCGCAGTAAACTACTATTTCGCACTAAGCGTTTCGATGACTCTTTTATAATGCGAACAGCTAGGGACAGGAACTCGCTGCCTGCTGCTGTCTTTCCCGAAGACTATAATCCGGGCCTTTTCAAGGCGAGAGTGAATAGGCACTTACAGGGCAGATATGTACAATCCTAGATCGCATTTCACTTGGCATCGGGTGCGATTGCGGTCAAATACCTGCCTTGTCTTGCATAAAAAAATCTAGTCAAGTCAATTTAAAAACTCGGTTCCCAATCTCATACTTAAGTATCTCTCTCGCAACTAAATACTCGTACCAAAATATACAGATACCATAATAATTCCTGTCTGTTGATCCGGCCCGGAGGACCAATTATAGAGGGAAGGTCTTCCTTATTAAAAATAAACAGGCGCTGATTTGTTCAAACAATAATTTATTGGGCACAACAAAATTTACGAGCAGAGATTCAAGAGCGTTAAAATTGTTGCCAACTGAGTCAGGATACGCGTCATGATAAAATCTTATCGACGATTTTAGTCGTCAAATGCATGCTTATTGTGGAAATCATAGATAAAGTTTATCGTGGCGCACATCCTAGACCTACTGGACCAAGTTGGTTAAAATTGTGCCGTTTCAATTTTGTACTATTTTTATTTGTCAGTTTTGTGTGGTATACAATTCTAACTAATAACTATCTAACTAATCTCTGTGATAAGTTTACCTACGTATCTATCGTCTTTACAGGTGTAATTGGCTACTTCAAGTTCTGCAAGCCCAACCTCAGTTCACCTTTCTCTTCGTCCCACTACAAGGGCCCCCAATACTCCCCTGCTGGCATCGGCTTGCAAAGCCCTTACAGAGAGGGGCACTCGCCAGCGCAATATGGACACTATGACGGATACATTGTAAGTTTATTTTTGTTAAGCAAATAGAGTTAGCCCAAAAATTTTGCAAGGTAAAAGGTATAACCCGGTCGAGTTCACTGCGCACCTGGCAGTCATGACGTCACACGCTCTAGTATGGACGGGGCAAACGCGGGGAGGGTAAATGGGAGGGGGAGTCGCATTCCAGCGAGTTATTTCGTTCGGGTTGTATCAGACGCTTTTCGGAATTCTAATTACTGGTGGAATAAAAGTAGCTGAAGGTAAATGCGGGGAAACATTCTTGATGGCGCTCTTCAGGAAAGACCCAGCAGAAAAAAAAGGAATTTAAATACCACCTACGTGCTGAAAACTAGCATAGATTTTAGCTGGGTGGTCTTATAGGTCACTTAACTCAGCCAGTGGCTGATGTGTGGGAGCGGTACGGGAGGGTGTTATTGTAACGTCAAACGTCATCGAGACTCATGTCACGTCATAATAATTATGTCAATGTCGCTCCTCTCGTGCCGCTCCCAATTTCACAATTTTACATGATTGTAATGAATATTATAAATTTTCTTTTCTTCCTTCTTTTCTTTCTCTCATACCTCAGGCACTGACTGAGTTAAACGCTAGATCTAGAATAATGCTAAGACAAGGGCTCTCTTTATTATTTACATGATACTTGGATTAGCTCCATGTCATACTACACACTAGTATTACACTTAAACACCCATCGCCACTTTGATCTACGCCCTGTCAAATAATATTATAACAAAGGAGCTATGATCCTTAATCATTTAGGCCTCTGTTATTATCAAAGCCTAAAGTTTAGACATAGCTTCAGACTTTGCTAATTATCAAAGAGAATGTTGAGCACCCATCAGTCATGTAGTATAATAATATGCCTAAAGATACACCTGTTAAGTTCATCTCTAGAGATAGCTTTAATATTAATTAGATATGCGATACCAATTAATATTTTGAATATTATAATTAGTTACAGTCATGTTTACGTATCAGGTATAACATCAATTAAGGCAGCTATTTCACAAATTGTGGTGAATCGGATTATGGACGATTCGAGAGTCGATGGTTCGTCATTATTGGGTTAATGAGGTGAACCCACTCTGAACACTGCTTTAGCTGGAGGGACTAACGAGACTATTAGTAATTTGTGCATTACAAATCTATACAAATATTATAATTGCAATAGTAACTCTATCTGTCTGTCTGTCTGTCTTGTTTTCACGCCTAAACCACTGAACCGATTTTGATTAAAGGCATAGTGATAGTTTGAGTCCCGGCAAAGGACATAGGATAGTTTTTATCCCGGTTTTTGTAACAGGGACGCGCGCGATAAAGTTTTTCTGTGACAGACAAAATTCCACGCGGGCGAAGCCGCAGGCGGAAAGCTAGTTACTAAATAAGTAATTAAGTACTCAAAATATCGTATAAAATACAAAAAGCCATGAGATTTCTAGAAGAAAATCTACCTACTAAATTTCAATTTCAAAGCCTATAAAATGCGACCTGTATTAACTTATCTAGGCTAGTATAACTTGATTGGATTTAGAAATTAATCTTGAATGAATGGATAATTAAGTTTAAGGTTCGGCTGTTTGTTATATTTTAATCAATATCTATTGAATGTGTAATAGGATCATGTTCGACATTTTGGGGCGCTCTACATTCATGAATTATTAAAAAGGTCTGGCCTATTTCTTTGCATGTCGAACTAGAATATTATAATATTTGACACAATGGAATTACGCTGATGGCATTTTTACAAAATTGTGTTACCTACCATGATTAATCTTTAAATAATTGAACTTGAATGTTTTGTTGATAAGTAAATAGTTTCCTCTTTCACCAATAGATGGCGTTATCTGTATTCTGAATCGCGGAGAAACAAATATTTTTCAAAGTCTTATCCCACATTTCTTTCTTTATTCAGCAGGGTGGTCACAATTATGGCTCCGGAGGTATCTCCTTCAGGGAACAAGACCACAACCCTCAGGATCTTGCCTACCAAGGTTGGGAGTACAGGAACAAGAAAGGTGGTGAGGATATCCAAGCTGGTGATGCGTAAGACTGAAGAAACCTTTTAAAAGTCGTTGTCATATTTACAATAGTTTGTAACATACAAAAGAGACTTCAAGATGACGAATGTGAGTGAGTGAATCTGTCATGGAAACGGAAATGGAAATATCTGGATGTCAGACATTTTCCTTATATTTAGGAATAAGCTTAACGTCTGGTTTTTAAATAATTGATTATTTCTTCTGTTACTTATTTTTAATTACTACCTCGTAAACAAAAGCAATTTATTTTCTGATTTGTTGTGACTTAAAAATACTATTTTATCTCTCTATCTTCTCTCTTCGTCTTCTTTATTCTAAGTAGTTTGTAAGCTACATTGTGATGTCTAAGGTTGGTCACATACATTTGAGTCAGATATAATTGAGCCAGATTCTGCGTCTGTTTGCTAAGTAGCTAGCACTTAGCGAAGCGATCGTTATCGTGAAGTGAAATCGAAAGTCACATTATCTACAAGACAGACAGTATGTGATCGAGCTTATTGGCATCTTATTAATACATTCGGTGGTTACAGCCGAATACTTTGTAAATAGGTATCCTATGTCATTGTATTAAGTTTAAGAAAGTCATAACTTTTTGTTTGATTTTATTTATTAATGTAATTAATAAAGCTGTCAAGTTTTTATAAATTAAATTTGTTTTTAAACCCTGTTGTTTTCTTATGTCCAAATGGTCTCTGGTAAATAAATACCACAAAATAATATAAAAGGTTTATTAACTGTACTTCTGAAATTACAATAACTTAATTTATAAATATCCTAAATCACCAGTACTTCTTAAAATGAGCTTTAACGACATTATCATCTTTGTCGCTCTTCAAAAACTCGATTTCATCTAAATCAGTTAATATAAATACATCTTCCCTGTCATCGCTTCTCTTATTCCTTTTATGATAATCTCTCCTTGGCCCAAGACTTTGGAAGGGCATTGGATATCTTGTTATTCTGTTATTCCACTTCTTCTTTTTCTTATTATTATTAACTTGAGTTGTATTTAAATTCTCATTCTTCTGCATCATTTCTTCTTGGGCATAGAAATTGTCGAGGTCATCATTGAGAGGCGCTTTAGTCGGCGTACTGGTTGCTTGATTCAGATACAGCTTCCTTCTTGATTTGTTATTCTTCTTGATGATCTTCTGTATTGTTCTCTTGGGCGATTTTTTTCTTTTGTTTTTGTGATCGTCGTGTGAATTTTTTAAGATTGGCACACGTACTATATTTTCAGTTTTGTCGATGTATGTCAGGTTATAATTCTGAAATAATAAAACAGTGATATTCAACAATTTTAAGAGACTTATACTCCACTGATAAATTATATTTAATTTCACTAATTACTTGTCTAGAATTGTCTAGGACAACTCGCTACTTCAAGGTTCATTATCTAAAGAGTTTAAACTGAATAAAATGTATCAAATAGGTAGGTAACTCATAATACAATTCTCTTCTTCTAATCTATCCAACTAATTTATTACTTCAGTGACACTAAAATATTACTCATGGAGTAAACCCGCAAGACAACCCATTAGTTCGTCTCGTCGATGCGAAAAATTAAAAAGACTAAAGTGATCCCTCGTTCCCCGTCGATGGTAAAATCAAATTCATCACTGGACTACTGGAGACAGCGATTAGTCAACTGCCGAGAGAGCGATTAATTTGGCGAATAAAATCTAAGGGTTCTCTACACTCTAGGGAAGCAGAAATATAATTGCCCGGGATAAGCTACTGATACAATGTTTTCGAGGTAAATAAATTATGTTCATTAATTAGTTGAAAAACTGGACCCAAAATACACCCTTGGTGAATAGTAACGAACATTATCAACCAATGGTAAAAAATCTAATGCAAAATGCAAAGTTTTAATGAATCTGTGATCGAATTAGGTGAATAATATTTGCTTACTCGTGGACGAAATGAATACTTGAAAACATTGTAAATATTATCAAAAGCTTCATTAGAGTTTTCGAAGGTTTTCCATTGGACGTTTACAACTAATTGGGAATTTCTGAAAGCGGCTTAATTTAACGAGAATCGAATAAGAAGCTACGGGGTTACACCAAAAAACGTTATCCGAATTTTCGAATGTTGCCATCCCTCTCACGCAAGGCGAGATGTTACATGAGTGAAAGTGACAGATAGACTCGAAACTGAGAAACAGTGTTTCGGAGTAGACCTGCTGAGACTTACGGGCTTATGGTTTGTTGCCGCCATTCGGGAATTTGATGGACTTCTGAAGTCCTTGTCGGCGCCGTAGTCATATCTCTGAAAATAATTATATAAGATTTGTACAGCATTTACTGAGACCATTAATATTAATTGCTTTAATTTTAGTGGGTGTTACAGATAGTGAGCTTGATCTGTTAAATCTTATAACGTAGAAATTAGTTCATGGTACGATTACGATAGGGAGAAAAATATCTTAAAATATAACTGAGAAGTCACTTTTTACGACCATGGTCAAGAGGAAATAATAATAATAAGAGCAAGCATTAACAATACTGACACAAAATATTTAAATGATTTAACCCATTTAGCCCTACCGTACCCTATGTGGTACGGTATCTTTTTGAAAATATTTCGAAGTACCAAACTGTTATTAATTTGTAAAAATGATTGTGACAGTAAGCTTAAAGTGATTATTTTACATAAAAATATTTAAAAATATGTTTTAACAAGTGGTTTCGGAAATATTTATGAAATTCCTCGACAGAAAACAAAAAAAATATTTACAATATATTTAAGACGGTATAATTTCTTATTATTCATGGTAAATTATATTATTTATCAATTTAATTTTAAAAATAGAGTACAATAGATATCATGACTACAAAAAAAATATTATTGAGATTATTTTTATACGGTTTATTCCAGTCTAAAATAGGTGTACCGTATAAGGTACAGTAGGTCCATGCACGAGCAAATCGTGCGAAAAAATATAATTCAATTTTTATTATTTTTATTTGTTTTAGGCAATTGATGCTTCACTTTATTGCCACAAATCATGAAAAATTTGATAATTTCAGCAAACATAAAGCAATGTTGGTATTTTTCTACTGCTGTCTTGTCAGATGACCGCTAATGATGATCAGACTGACGAAGATTTAGGCGATAAAGATAGTGTCAATGTAAATAATAACCCTCAGAGTTTTCTTCGATGGATTTGCTAAATTTCCATCGTCGTGTTGCTAAATGCGATTATGGATAGCACTAAACGTAACAAATCAGAAGAAGCCAGGTCTTCTTCAGCTATCCTCACTAACTTCGGAGAAGGTAGGAAAAAAGAACCAAATGTGGTTAGTATCACAGAAAACGTCTTACAAAATATGCCAAGTGTGATACTAGTGATTATATGATTTTATTTTTATTTTATGTCATACAAAAATAAATAAAAATCTTCTTTGAACAACAACTATGTTTTGCTTGCTTATGGACCTACTGTACCCTATATGGTACGGGCTCCCCACGGCCCCCTATTTATGGATAATTTTTTTTAATATTTTTTTCATGATTTTTAGGCTTCCCTTTGTAAGTTTTTGCTGAAAAATCCATTTTTATTTACAAAAATAATTATCGGTCTAAATGGGTTAAGAACTACCTAATTGATTCTATTCGATTTGCACCGTTATTTTCTATCAGTATTATTTCGTCAATCAATAAAATCTGAATTAATTTCTCATTGATTTATTGATCGACAAGAACTGAAGACAAGAAGAGTAGCGACTCATCAAAAAATTATATCGATTGACCTTTCGAACACATTCACTCGATTCTCGAGGATCAAAATAACATCGAGTAAATAAGTAAGAAGCTTTAAACGGATTTAAGACCCGGGGTGTTCTCTTCGAAGATACTTGTATCTGTTTACCCTTAAACATTGCTTTGGTTATTTTTCGCAAGGAAAAATCAACAAAAGGGAATCAAGCCCGTCGAGTCGTTGTCTATGTTCGAAGATCATGAGCCAGTAATCCGGAGTTGTGTACTTAAGATTTAATTCGGAAACTTGAAACTCGATTGGAACTCAAACAAAGATTCAAGACAGTCGTTTGTTTAAGTCACACAATCTTGGATCTGGTTTTGAGTACCATATCACTTGAAATAAGACCTGTGTGCTTGCATTGCGTCGTCTTTACCGAGTGCAACAAAAAAATCTATGAAGATTTTAGTTTTCGAAAGTATCCGCTAGGGACGCTTACAATCCGTCATACATATTTTAATGTAATTTTGTACTAGCTAGTTTTAGCACTAAGCCACCTGCATGAGTGCTATGATTGACCACACACATCGAATAGGTAGCTCGAATCTTCGGGTTACCGCGATGTGTGTGGCCTGGGGGTTACTGTTAGTCAGTACGAAGTTCGGGCTTGATAAGAAAAATAAATACATAAAAAGAGGTAAACAAAAACCTTCGTACATGCCTTCGACAAAATTGCGTTAAACATAATAAAAACATTCACGTTAACTTCCTGTATCGTTATCACAGAATATGGGAGGGAAAAGACTTAGTTTATAAATTGTTTTCCATCTTTTGGAGCTTGATAGACTTGCTATTTTCAGCATCGGTCAAAAGGGTAAAATATGGGAAGCAAGATCTTATAAAGAAACTAATTAATATATTGTCAGTTAGGGATCAAACATTGATATTAATTAATGCCTTTGATTTATACTTTTAAGTAATCGAATCGAACCGAAATTACCGTAGGAGAGCCAATGTAACCAACATAGCCCGCAGAATTGAAAAATTAAATGGCAGTGGCCGAGGCATATAGCTCGTAGAGCGCTGATAGCTGGGGCAAGGAAGTTCTCGAGTGGAGACTACGGGCCGGAAGATGTTGTGTGGGCTCAGTGGACTCAGTGGACTGACGATCAGATGATATAGCCCGATAGTTGTAGATATGTGAAAACTTTGGTTCAGCAGTGGACGTCTCTTCTTTGAAAATATTTATACTTTTAGTTACATTAGGGCCCTCGCCCACGGCGACTTTTTGTAGTTATTCAGTCGCGCTGCTGTAGCGCGTTAGTAGCGCGTTGGCATCACTTCTGTAGTGCATTGCAAATGCGACTAACGCGCCTTAGTAGCGATGCTTCGTGAAAAAGTCGCCGTGGGCGAGGGCCCTTAAAGTAAGAAGAATCAAAATTCTTTCCATATCCACACGACAAAGACTATGAAAAACTACGTGTGTTAAATATTGAAGCTAAAATAAATGCAATTGAAAAGATATTTCATTTTGCTCGGAATATAAATGAAATTCTATACGCGTCTACCGATAAAGTAGCACATCTGCTTCGTCCCTTCGATAAAAATATCTGTTAGTTAAGTTATTTACCTGAGAGTTTTCTGTAGCAGCCGCCAATAACACGTTTAAAGTGAAAGAGTATATTAATATCAGTAACATAACTCCTAACTACGAGTTCTAAATGTTCGCGTACCAAAAGTAAGAGAGGTAGTTTTGTGGGTACTTTTATAAACTTAGCACCGAGTTTATGAGTTCTAGAATTCTAAACACCATTGTTTCCTATCTGGTACAGTTAGCTGGAATAGTATTCGAACATTTTAAAGTCAATTCTTTTTCCTAATGACAGTTTAACTTTCCCGTTTTGTGGCGGTCAAGCTGTAGATCCTGGCTACACAGGAGTTGCAGTGGTGGGAACGAGAGGTGGGAATAGTCCCGTTTTTGATGACTACGGGGCTGTTCCCACCTCTCGTTCCCACCACTACAACTCCTGTATAGTTAAGATCTACAGCTTGACCGCCAATATAAACCCAACCAGTATTTCCTGAAAACAGTTTTTCGTCACTAGATGATAGCTCCTTACGCCCGTATTCACAAACGATACATGCTTAAGTGAAGTAGCAAATAGAACGCACAGCGCAGAATAGAGCTTTATGATTGGTTCGTGAGTCATCCTGTGTGTCCACGCGCACTGTGAGACCTCATAGTAATGTTTGTGAATACGGACGTTAGAATAGAATTCCGGTACAAATAGTACCGGTTTAAACTTAGTATCGTGTCCAGTTGAGCCTATTTTAGACATTAATCATCAGGATTTATGGGCTATAATTGTTTGCGGTGATTTACTAAAGTAGATAATGCTGTAATACAATGATCCGATTAATCATTGATAAGGAATTAATTTGTGCGGCGATTTAGGTTAATTGAAATTTGCCTTGATCTAGACTGAACTAAACAAGCCTAAAACTACTCATTATGCTCTATGTAACCGTTATCACATACTAACTAATAATGGTTGTATTTAATCATCATCATTATCATCATCATCATCATTTCAGCCATAAGACATCCACTGCTGAACATAGGCCTCCCCCAATGATTTCCAAATTGACCGGTAGGTAACGGCCTGCGTCCAGCGTCTTCCTGCTACCTTTATAATGTCGTCGGCCCACCTTGTGGGTGGACGCTTTGTATTTATTAATCGCTACCCTAAGCTTTTTTCTCTTCATGTTTTCCGTAACAATACATCATACTACAACCCAGTCGTCAGAATGTGCCGCCTTTACAATGACACCGTACTGGCCCAACCGGACATCGACATTTTTACGTCTAGTCCAAATGCCTTTCGAAGGAGTATCGCTACCATTTTTAATTAACAATCTTATTTTCCTCTTTCACTATTCTCACTCTCACACACATAATATTATATTAATTAACATCTTAATTTTCTGTAAAACGTAAAATGTAAACTGAGTTTTTGAAGTTTTGATGTAACATTTATCATTAACTTATACTTTATAGGATGCATGTTGTTAGGTTACAATTTCATCCATAAGCTTACGTGCTATACAATTTGTGAAACCTTAATTGTAATCTGTTTTGCGTCTTTAATAAATAAATAAATAAATCGGAAAGTTTAAAATTCCGTCTGTTTCGTTTCAAACATAAATTGCTGAACCAATTTTGGTGAATTTTGGCATAAAAATAGATACGACCTAGCTGGAAAGTTCACACTGATTCACAATTTACGCGAGTAAAGCTACAAGTAGGAGCCAGCTAGTTTGTAATTGACAGTGACAGTTAAATAGGTCCTTCATCCTAGTGCTTATCACTATCACACAGATCTGTTCTCTGCGGGATTCGAACCCACAACACCACTAACATATCACTGACTGTACTGTGTTTAAAAAATGCTCCGAAACCAAACCGATACAGGTCCAGTTTCTTTGTACCCGAACTTATGAGATATGTTTTGAAAATACATAGTGTTTGTTGCAATACCGTACGTAAATGTGGAAGATTTAGTTGTGATTAAATAAAAAACATAACCCTTATTTCGCAGTCGGGCAAGATATAAGAGGAACGATCATAACAAATATAGGTATGGAAACTATTCTTAGGGTCTCTTTCACGATTTCCGAGTAAAAAGTAACTATGTATTTCTATTACTTTCTAATTAACTGGCAGATTCTTCTGGATTCCGAAGGTAAACTGGCAGATAATGCCTAATGGCATTAAATTCCCCTTATGTACCCATTATATGGCATTAAAGCTTAAATAAATACTATTTTTAGCAAATTGCTACTCGTAACTTTAAGCAACGGTACCCTAACTTGACACTTTCCTCGGAGATGTAGAAAGAGGCCCTTAGACTACCATTATTAGTACAAGAATAAATTACTAAGTACTAAATGACATTTAAAAAGTTAAGTTAAACTTAAACCTAGTTTATTAATTTTATACAAACGACCCACCTGGGATTTCAAACTAAAACCTGAGTTTAAGTTGTTGCCACACTGGATGCGTTCTGCGGTCTGCGGTCAAGTCAAAATGAACGCAGCCCGCATCATGTATGAACATTGTAGTCCAGGCAAGATAATAACGGTCGTGAAAAGTCAATCTGTCAGCCGTGCGGTTTGGTTTTGCGGTCAGATCGCATCAATACTAAATGTATTGAGATCGACAATGTTGTTCATACATACCTAATGCCGGCTGCGTTCATTTTGTCCTGACAAATTAAGAGAGCAATACTATAGTTATTATCATGGAGAAGACAAGAACTACCTAGTAAACTTACGCCCGTATACAAACGATGCTTGCTTAAGTGAAGCAAGCGACACGCAAATGGAAGAGCTCTGTGAATGGTTCGTGTGTCACCCTGTGCGTCCACGCACACTGTGAGACCTCATAGTAATGTTTGTGAATACGGGCGTTAGTCACTGAAGATGTTTCATTAAAACTTTACAAATCACCCTTTCTTTCAGAGTATTGAAATTTCAACACTGTTACTCCCTGTCATCCTGGTTTAGCATCAGATTTAAAATATTAATCCTATCCTTTAGGATCTTGAGACTTAAGAACTTAACTTAGTAAAGACTGGACTTAAAAACACTATCGGGAGATTAATGAAACGTTGGAAAAGTCTTGATAGAGAAAAAAAGGATTTTAACTATCGAAGAAAAAGAGATAAAGCAGTGAAAGTCACAAAAGAGTTCTAAATTAAGCAGTTCATAAAACGAAATAAAATAAACAACTGAAGAATTCTAAATCTGAGAGGATCAGACATCAAATTTTAAAAATAGAACATCAAATACGTATTCGTAAACAGAAAGTTGAGCCTCCAACAAAGAGGCTTGTCATACAAAGAGAGCGAATTCCTACAAGTGTTGCTGGCCAGAAATATTTCATTAAAAAGAGAATTCTAGAAAAATAAAAGCAATGGCCATGCTCAGATTCGAGTTTTAAAGAAATCATTTCAAATATCGAACAGTGAACATTAATTTATTGTGTTCTTCAAAAATTAAAAAGAAGTTTTGAATTATCCAAAGAGTATATCACTATGTAGACCATGTTACCGATTAATTGATTTTATTATAAGAAGTATCTAAGAAAATTATATATCTAAGAAAAAATATAAGAAAATTACACTATCAAGATTGAAATAAGAAACCTAGTAAAGCCGTGGGGTAAATCTATCAAATAAAAACAAAATCAATGCCTGAAAATACATGTAACATGAAACTCATTATGAAGAACATACTGAAGTATCAAACCTGGAGATAATTATGCCTGAGAGTTTTGGAAACAAAAATGTTGAAGGTAAGATTTTATTATTAGTTAATTATTGTTTCAAGAATTTAGACATTGATGAACAATGGGCTGGATAGTTTTTCAATTAGTTATTTATTATTCCAAGAATTTAGAAATTGATGAACAATATACTGAAAATCTATTTCAATATTAAACAAACTAAGTAGCTGTATAAATGTATAGTGATAATTTTCCAGCCAATCGCATATTTATTTCGCTATACATTCAGTAGAGAGATCAATATCTCAGGATATTACTAATCGAAATAATGATAGTGTGTGGAGATGATAGCACCCTTGGACAATAATTGTGAAAGAAAATAGCACTTATTTCAACTACATAAAATGCAATAATGTTTAGCTTGATATTATTATGCTTGTTGTAGCCAGATAGTTCTTAATAGACGTAGACGTAGAGTCATAACTCTACTTCATTTTTGTTCAGTCGATGTTCTAAATTAAAATATAAAATTCGCACCACTAGAAAATACGCCACGAGATAAAATAATAGCTATTTCATATTTACGTATAGCGTATTTAAATTGTGATACTATTATGAGGAGTATGAAAAAAGTATACGTGCCCTTCTCAAAACTTGATTAAGCACACGAAATTTCATAAAAATCGGTCAAGCGTTTTCAGAGGAGTTTTGTTTCCAGCACTATGACACGAATTTGTGACAAGAATTTTATATATTAGAAATAGCGTCGCACAATCGGCAGAAAAGAAGGGAAAATAAATACTTCTACTAGTATCAGATCTATAGATCTATGACCGGCTCTTTGATCAATAAGATCCCGCAAAACTAGTTATATTTGGATCTTTCTAGACATCCACACAGGATAAAGGGCAGCCACTGAACCCTTCATAATACCTTTTTAATTTGAATATCGTTTTCGGACTAGTGATGTAAAGATTCTAGAACGAGAAAAGTATCGAGAATTATAAAACTATGAAAGTATGTAAATTTTTATGACCTCTTTAGTGAGAAATACGCATGAAATTTTGGTCTTTCATAATTTAATTTTTCTAAAATATGTTATTCAAGAAAAATGTAGCATTCTCCAACAATTAATGAAATCTGATTGGTTATTCAAAACATTTATCCGCTCCGTTCCGCCTTGGTGGAAAGTTGGAAATCAGGTCTGTTGATGAAACAATTTGAAATCGGTCCAATAGTTTTTCAGAAACAACGGATAACCCTTGCAAACATATAAAAATAAATAGTTATCTGAAAAAAATGTTTGCTCTATAATATCGATCACTCGATACTTTTCATTCCCAACACTGAGCCATGTGTCTAGGATTGAAGAACACATTCTACTCGGAACCCTTTGTCATTCATCGTAGCGCGCTCACCCTTGCCAAAAACCAAGGAGACATGGGAAATATGGCCCCACATTTTTCTTTCTTTTCCCATGGGGAAATCCGGCCGAGTTTAGCCCAATTGGTTGTTTGGATGACTGACTATATTAGCCTGTGACCACATTTCTAACTTATTTAACCACTTTTTAAAAGCAATAAGTAAATCATCATTTCTTTTGAAAGTAACACTCTCATAAACAAAATGTTTTAAGCCATCGGAATCTCTGTTTTTGACCCTTCAAGGCAAATTCTCACAGCTTAGTGGCTCAAAAGGATATTCTGCGAGTTGCCGCTATTTTTCGTCCCGGAGAAATGGCTGACTAATATCTACGAACGGAGCGATGATGACAAGTTATGTAGGTCCCAAAACGTTAAAACCCTGGGCTAACGATTACGCCTACAAAAATACATAACAATAAAGCTGTGTAAATGGAATCTAACACAAAATTATGGTCCAAACTCGATTCAAGCTTTACAGATTCTGTCTTGTGATTTTTTTCAACTGATTTGATTTGAATAAAGTTAATCTGGTAAAGGTCGCGGGAGGTGCCTGGATAGGACCAGTCTTTGTGGAAAACTTTGGGGGAGGCCTTTGTCCAGCAGTGGACGTCTTTCAGTGAAATAAACGAAAGTTCATCCAATCAAATTCTTCGATATATTATACTTGATTCAAATTCCTAGATATACTCGTATTATGCTTGATATTGAATCAATATTTGAACTTCGTTCTTAATAAAGACCTCAAATATTGACATGCAACTTTATGTCATCAATAATAATGATATTTTTATAAATGTTATCATGACCGTACAAGATACAAAGAGGTCTCAACAACGTTTCCCATATTATTAACGGTAGACCAGAGACGGAATCTTATCAAAGCTTTCAGCTGGTCAAAGTAGGTCATAGTCTCCCAAACTTTCAAAGTAAATGATTTATTAGAGTAGGCGCACACCGTTGATTTTTCGTCGGCCGATAGTTTAGTCGGGCAGTTGATCTGTATTAAGAGTGATCACACTACGCCGATTCGATTTGGCCGACTAAATAGTTGAACATGCCACTTTAGCCAAAACCATTTCGTTTTTAGAATATTTTATGTCACTAAACAAATCAAGCATTGGAAATGAGTTCTCAATACAATAATATTATATTCTACCCACATCATTACTTTCATAAAAAACAATGTCAAGTGAAAACCAAAAATAAACGATCCCATCTTTTGGCAAGGAATAAAACTGATTTATTTCTTCCATTAAGCTTTTAAAAAGCGATTCGACGCGTCTATGCGTCTTAAAGAATCCCATTAATCACTTTCCTAAATTTCTGTGTAGACGCTCGTCAAAATAAACACTGGGTACCTTAATTCAGTTATAATTGGTGCGATTTTGCAACAAAATGTGCTCTCTACTGTGCATTTAGAATTATCAGTTTCAGTCAACACCCTACAGACCTGTAACGCCCCTGGGACTGCTGGTGTCTATGGGCGACGGTAATCACTTACCATCAGGAGGATTTATGTGACAGGAGGCAAACGAGCAGACGGATCGCCTGCTCGTTTGCCTTTTTGTCTGCCGATAGTTTGGTCACGCTGTTAATTACTACTACTATAAACACCGATTTGGTATTGGCCGATTCCTCGTACAAATTGAAAGCCGACCCAACTATTCTGTAGTTAAGTTAAAAGTCTGTAGTCTAAGGGACATCTCTTTGTAACATACTTTGAGAACCACTACCCTTTGTCTAAAAGGGTCTGAGAGGAGAATTCAATTTTGATGTAGTAGTTCATTGTAGAACCTACCTTGTAATTTAGTATTCAAATTGTAAGTAAGTAGGTTACAGGATCGTATCAAAGTTTTGGGTTTGTTCAAGCATAATGTATGAATACCTACTTAATGTCTAGTGATTTAGAAGGAGACAAGTATACAGACCATACTGTATAATACGAATCCATATACGAATAGAATTTATTATAATGATTTCAGAACTACTAGAGATCTATATTATTTTGCTTTGCAATGGGTAGGTATATTTATCTTGCTAGACACAAACAATAAAAATATTTATAGTTAGTCCTAGCCTATAGAAACTGGAAATTTTGTAATTAACATCGATATTACTTAACTACAAGATGAAACTGCCGGTTTTCCTTACATAGTTATTTCACATTCTAGGTACATAGAGTTACACAAAGATAGTCTAGAATCTAGTCCCGTAACTCTCTATATTGTACATATAGACTCTAAATGTACAAAATAAAGAGTTACGGGACTATTCCCACCTCTCCTTTCCACCGCTGCAACTCCTGTGTAGCCAGGAACTACAGCTTGACTGCCAACAAAAACCCAACCAGTGAAGGCTGAGTTTGTCTGACTTATCGATGCTGCATCGCGACTGAATGGTGTTTGTATCGCTACAAAAAGTCGAAATGTATAAGAGCGCTTATTATTTCCACATTATTTCTTCTAGTTTCCAACGCTGCTGATAGCAGTACTCATACAGCACGCCAGGTGTTCTCTAGTGATGGACAGCATCAGTCAGAAGGGATTGTACCTGTCCGATTACTGTCCGAAGATGAAGTACTGCGCAGAGGGGTCGCATGTTATGTGCATGTATTATAATCCGGTAAGATAGCAAGTTGTGTATTTCCCGTACGTAGCGTAGGAAGTCCACCCGGTGGTCTGAAGACCTCATAAAGATAGCAGGAAGGCGCTATACAGGGCGCTACCACCGGGCAATGTGGAAATTATTGAGGGAGGCCTATGTTCAGCAGTGGACATTCTGTAGCTGAAATGATGATGAAGTTGTGTATGTGTTAGTAAATAAATATCTAACACAAGTTAAAAATTATAGGTTGCCATCACAGGTTGAAACCTAGTCAAATGATATACTTACTTTTTAAAGCTGTCAATTTCGCGTAAATTTCAGTCTACCACAGAAGGATAGCCTATGTCATAAGTTTAATGTAGCTTAGTGTAAGAATTTTCCAGTTTTAGAAAGTTACAGAGATTAGGTCCGACAAATAATCTTAAAAACTTTACCTCTTTAAGCATCGCGCCATGGGCCCCCGATGTAACCGGCCGAAGAACGTGTCAATCACAACAGACTTGGCGGACAAGTTGCTAGAGGTGTCAAATGCGTACGTAAATTTATTAACATTTGACGTATAGTCAAATGCCTTACAATTATACAAAAAAACAGGTTTTACTTTTTTCACATTTTTTTATTTTTTCAGAGCTTTTTACTAATAAATATTATGCCTATAATTGTTTGCCAATACATAATCATAGACTGGTATCTATGTGAGTTTTATTGATTTGAACATACAGAATAGTTGTCGAATCATACTTTATCGGAGTACCTACTAGCGGCCCGCCCCGGCTTCACACACTTGCAATGGAATTTTCCGGCTTTTCTCTTCTATAATATGCATGTTTTATACCTATAAACCTTCTTCTCGAGTCACTCGTATCTATTAAAAAAACCGCATCAAAATCCGTTGTGTAGTTTTAAAGATCTAAGCATACATAGGGACAGACAGCGGAAAGCGACTTTGTTTTATACTATGTAGTGACGTCAGCGTTTTCTATGGTGACGTACATCAAACAAGCCGTGACGATAAGACCCTGTAAATCCTTATTCCCAATAATCTCGCGTCAAAGACTGTTTTGGCAACCTTACTTATGTTCCAGCTATGGCTCTAAATAATGCCACAGTACAGATGATGTAGTAGATCAATTTGTATTTATTCCACTTGATAGGTAAACACTATACAGATCCTTCTATTAAAAAACCTTCGTCTACAATATTTATGCTCTACCTTGACTTGATGGTAAACATAAATTTTCACTCGTACTCACCCGCACCAGAGTAAATACAAATGAATAAGTTATCTTCATAGAAACGCACCGAGCGCGGTTTGTATGTGAGCGCGCCAATACGTATGCGGCGCGCTGACAAAATTTATCGTGGATTAGCTGGGAGTCAGTCGTGGTTGTGCCGAATTTTGACAGTGTGTGCGTGCTCGCCGCATACGTATTGGCGCGCTCACATACAAACCGCGCTCGGTGCGTTTCTATGAAGATAACCTACTCATTTGTATTTACTCTGCCCGCACACCTCTCCGCGTTTGTCCCGTCAGTACCAGAGCATCGTTGTGACGTCATGGATGACAAGTGCTCATTTTCCTTGATCGGGTTGTACAGAGATGCATTACTTTTCCGTCTCACACTGTGACAAATACCATCGTGTCAGTGTTGTTTTGTCAAAATTACTTATGTTGCAGGGTTCGCAGCAAAATAGCCCTCGGCAAGGAGAAGGGGAAAGGGGGGGATCTGCTCCCGAAGGGGTACGGGATGTTCAGGCTGGTAAGGATAGTTTTTATTCTGTTTTATGGATAGAGATGGCTTTATTTTCAGACGACAAATCTGATGCTGCATTTTTTTACTTCCACACTATAGGTACGCTTAACTGAGTCAGTGTTTAAGGTGACATTGACGTATTATGCACTGAAGGCTAAGAACTCATGGCGCGATTTTCTCCCGCGCCCGCGGCGGTTGCGGGCCCGCAGCTTCTGTAGAATGCAGATACTATGTAAAAACTAATGCACAAACTCACGACGCAGTTTTCGCCCGCAGCGGGCGCGGTTGTAATCGGGTCCCGCCGATCGGCGGGCGACCATTTTGTACCAGTGGCACAAATAACCACTCCCGTGAGTTTTGAAATAAGACCGCAATTCCACAACTCGGGTGAAAATCGCGCCGTGAGTTCTTAGCCTAAGTCTCGCCGACGTTTGACACTCACAAAAACACCCTCCCGTGCCGCTTCCATACCTCAGGCACTGACTTGGTTAAGCGCTAGATACTACCTAATATTATAAAGAGAAAAAAAAACTAAAATAACTAATTATTATAAAGTTACACGTTATAGAGGAAAGATTTGATTGTTTGTATTGAATAGGCTCTGAAACAATAAAATTGTCTTCTGTTACTATGTATTCATAGTTATTGTGGTTATAGTCATACGCCCGTATTCACAAACATTACTATGAGGTCTCACAGTGCGCGTGGACGCACAGGGTGACACACGAACCAATCAGAGAGCTCTATTCAACGATGTGCGTTCGATTTACTGCTTCACTTATGCAAGCACCGTTAGTGAATACGGGCGATAGTCATTTATTCCATAAAAAATAACATTATCGTATTTTATGTTGTTGATTTTCCACAAATTACCTTCATTGCCAGTGGCATTATTCTTTTTTTACGAAACAAAATGGCGTCGTCCTGATTGCCAGAACAATTGAAGCACCTCAACGGAACAAATTGCTAGTACAGTGTTAAATTGTTCAATTTGTGCATCAGGAATCGTTTCAAGCAAACGCTTTTATTCAGTAATAGTGTTGTGGTACTGAACTATCGATATCGGTCTTCTTTGTTACTGTCTTGACTGATATTATGAAAATGAAATAAAAATTAAGAATATTTATTCAGTTTTGGCCAATTATTTTGGCACGTTTATACGTAAAATACAAGAAACGTCATAAAAAATAGTAAATTATTTGTAGTACCACTCATGTAAACTATTTTTTCTGCCTACATTCAAATCGCCATTAAGTCCCTAAATACAAAACATATTTTGTCTTCCTTTTTGTATTTTCTGACGATAAAGAAAAGTTCACGATGAAAAAAAATCTTCTGGCAACGAGAAGAAAGGCAAAACGACAAAAGCTAGTGCTGCCATAAACGCGCATTTCCTTTATCAAAACTCTTACTATAGTTTGGTCTGCAAACATGTAGAATTTTGTCCAATGACCCCAAGCTACCCATCCTTATCGCTCGCGCGTAATTATGTTGCTGTCGCGCTTGCACACTCACTGCGGGCGCCCGTCGCACAGTCGCGACAGCAATTTAGACGTACTACCTATCTCGTAACGAAGTCTCTCTATCGATAAATTATAATACACATCACTACTGCAGTATCAGGACTAAATTATACAATTTTCGCTCGTGGAAACTCCATTCAAGGGAAAATAAATCTTCATTGAGTTGATTCACTGTTTATAGACATGCACAATTTGCACAATGCAGCATTTATTTCTGAAACAAAAGGCAAAATGTAGATTATTATTGAAATAGGTAAAGAGTAAAGATACTGCGGATCGACCGAGCTGAAGGCAAATGTTTTTGATAAGACCGATCGTTTGGGGATTTGCCACAGAACCACAGATACGTTCTGTGATCAGTAATTAATACAATTACCGGACCGGAAAACGCAGCGTGGGACGTCTACCCACAAGGTGGACCGACGACCTGATAAAGGTAGCAGGAGGGCGCTGAATTAAGGCCGCTACCAACCGTGCGATGTGGAAGTCATTGGGGGAGGCCTATGTTCAGCAGTGGACGTCCTGTGGCTGAAATGATGACGATGAATTAATACAAAAAGTTTAGAGCACGACTATGTTATTCACACATGATGCAAGCTGAACTTTGACCTGACCGCAGACCGCAGAACGCATGTGTGGCAAATGCCTTTACAACCAGAGTGAGCACCATCAATTTGTCTGGTAAGTGGTCTAGAAAATCATATCCTAAATCCATAAAAAGGAATTAAGGGCTTAAAATCCCAGATGGTCTTTATGACTGCCTGTATTCGATATCCATGAGGGTAGAAGGTTTAATTATAATTTAAATAACACACATAACTTTTACCTATCTTCCCGCGACCTTTACCAGATCGTCTGTCCACCTAGTAAGAGACCTGCCTACGCTACGTCTTCCAGCCCGTGGTCGCCACTTGAGAACTTTTCTGCCCCAATGGCCATCGTCTCTACGAGCTATGTGTCCCGCCTACTGCCACTTGATTTTAGCAATTCTACGAGCTATGTCGGTCGGTCACTTTGGTTCTCCTGAGGATCTCCTCATTTCTGATTCGATCACGCAGGGAAACGCCGAGCATAGCCCGCTCCATCGCCCTTTGACCTTGAGCCTTCTTATGGGGCTCATATTAAGCGACCACGTTTCAGATCCACGATCTGGTAAAGGTCGCGGAAAAAACTGGATGCGGGCAGCGAGGACCGTTCATTATGGAAAGCCTTTTGTTTGGAGAGGATTTTGTCCAGCAGTGGACGTCATTTGGCTGAAACGAACGAAGTACCTATGTAAATGTATAATGCGATGTTTACTCAGTCCCGTTGGCACCCTTTAGGTAAGGAACCGCAAAAAGTATCTATCTTCCTACTATCTTTCGATCTCCAAAATTATTTGATGATTTCCCTTTTCGCTTTGTATTTGTGGCTGGCGGAAATTACCTAAGACTGAAAAAGGTTTTATTGGGAGACCTTTTTAAGATGATTCCGTTACAGTCGGAAGGGTTCAGGATAAAAGTGATATTTTTGTACGAAAATCATTTACTTATTCGAAATCTGATACCTTCTTATTCATGTTTATTCTGCGGAATCTTGTGGAATTGTCCAAGATTTACTTTATTATGTACTGGACATATTTTATAAGCAAATTACTTATTTTTGCTGCTCTTCTCGTCAACAGTTTTTAGATTAAAGTTCGTAATGTAAGTTTAGTTGTGTGACCACTCCTACATTTCTCGTGAATGTCGTAAAATATAAGTAAGAGATAAAATTATGCGAATATATGTCTGACTTTCAACAACCTATGGGATCAGGCGTGGGTAGTGGTACGTAGATCCTCAATTCTCCTGTGATAAATTTAATGATTTTATTACTTCCAGAAATGGGACAACGAGCTGGCAACGTTTGCTCAAGTTCTGGCCAACCAGTGCGTCCTAAGACATGACATGTGCAGAGCCACAAGTAAGCATAGCTACAGACATTATTATGACACAATACCTACCCAAAGGTAAAAATGTTCTTGTTTTTGAAAAAATGCTCAAATTTTTTTGGAGTAAGAAACTTCAATTTTTCACCTATAAAGTACTAAGCTATTGATGCATAGCTGATGTCAAAAATTGAGGTAGTAAAACATTTCAAAGACTTTCGGCCGTCAAATAAAACTAAAAATATCATTCCGTGAATATGCGGTTTGCAGACCAAAAGTTAACTCACTTGCAAAATTTAAAGCACATAAATAAATGGGCTTAAACTAAGATGCTATTTCTAGTCAATCCTCTTTTGCTTCCACCTTCAACCTGATCATTACTTTCTATTCAGATGAGAAGCCTAGAACTTTAAGAACGTGGCCAACCCCACTGTCAGCTTTACGCCACTCAGTGCTATCCTTAACGGGACTATTCCCCGCTGCAACTCCTGCGTGGCTCTTGGTCTGCAACCCTTTTAAGTTCAAAAACAATTTTAGTGATCTCCTTCCAGAAAGATTCGCAGACCCCGGCCAAACGGCCGGCCTAGTCCGGTTCACGTACCCCGAATGGTTCCCGGTCTCCAAGGCCGGGCACTTCACCAAGCCAGGGTTGACGGCGTCCAAGCTAGCGTACGCCATCACCCAGACCCTCAAGTCTTGGTACGGCCAGAAGGACGCTGTCACACCAGGCATGATCACGAGCTACCCTGACTGGGCTGAGTGAGTATTTTTTATTTATTTATTTAACCCTCAATTTGCATGGTAGGTCCCAGGGACTCCATGTGAAACTGTTTTGGTTCATAATTTTTTTCAATACGGGAATACAGTGCTGTGCGCTTGAGTAGCTTCCTTTAGTGTTATGGCCAACTCGGGGGCGAGAGGTCGTCTGCGTGCGCATCACAGAAAGTTGAGTAATTGACACTTGCGGAGTCCCGTGGACTCCACCATACACTTTGTGTAGAAAAAAATTATATTTTGATATTATGTTTTTTTTTTAATTATGGTTTATTTACGGTTTGAGTGGATCAAAAAAGCATCAAACAGTCACAATACATGATTTATCAATACGTTAGATGGAAATGAGGCCTCAGATATGAGGGACTGGCAAGAAAGTCTAGAAGAAAATGCAGACGATGAAGAAAAAGAAGAGGACTTTACATCTTACGTCCCGAAAGATTTGTTTTGATGATTTTGTATTTTGACGATGTGTTTTGATGAATTAAAAGAAAGACTGCTCATTTTGAAATTCATTTCACAAAAATATGCTTGTATTGTACGAAAAAGTTTGGCAGGCAATGTGCTGCTCGTAGTAGTTACTAAGCCATTGCACGTTTTTTCGTGTTAATTTTTTTCTAACATTTTACATATTATTTATCAAGAAGACTGTTATGTCCACATAATTTAGAGAGAAAAAAAAATTTGGTTTATTTTTTTTCTATTTTTATGAGGTACAAAATGCCTATGTCGATTTTTGTGTGATTTTTACGACTTAATGAAAATTTTAATTTTTAATTAAATTTTAATTAATGTTTCCATTTCTGTTGTTTCTAATTAATAGTATATTAACCATATTATGTTACCAAATAAAAAATATATTACTTTTATAAGTATTAGTATATTTTTTCTTCATTTGAAATATGGAGTCCCTGGGTCTCCACCTTACACTTAACGTAAGTTTTAGTCACCATGCAAACTGAGGGTTAAGAATAGTACACAACACAATATCTCATTAGACTTTTCTCAAAATAAGTTAAAGGATAGCTACCCCTTAACCCATTTTGTCAAACAAATTTTGACAAAATGGGTTAAGGGGTAAGACAAACCGAGATCCACCTAGATTCCACAAAACCAATAATTTCAAAACTCTTGCTACTAAATAATTTAAATAAGCTATCTCCATTATAAGAAAACTCTCTCAATAACATGCTATAAATAACTCCATCAAAATATCCAAACAAAATGTTACCTATTTCCTCGAACTAAAATAGAGGCATTTTTTCTTTCAAGATTGCTTTGAAACTTTCTCCCTGCTTTAGATTGGCTCGAGGATAGTTAGCTTTTTCAATTCAAGAATGAATTTCTCGAGAGCCAATGGAGTAGAGCTTATGAATTTCATTTCAAAGGGCTAAGTTATTATACAGGAAGAAGAAAATTTATTTTTCCGGGACGAAACTGTATCGATTTTTAATTATTTACAAGACATACGCCTGTATTCACAAACGATGCTTGCTTAAGTGAAGCAGCAAATCGAACGCACAGCGTTGAATAGAGCTCTGTGATTGGTTCGTATGTCACCCTGTGCGTCTACGCGCACTGCAATGTGAGACCTCATAATAATGTTTGTGAATACGGGCGTGTACATCCATTTTCAATTACTTATTTACGAGACACGATCTAAATGATGATGATGATGATGTTTTTCCGAAAAGATAGGGACTAGTATCTGCCTCCAACTTTTATCATCATCATCGTCATCGTTTCAGTCACAGGACGTCCACTGCTGGCTGAACATAGGGCTCCTCCCTATGATTACCAGATTGACTGGTTGCCTGCATCCTGCGTCTTGTTGCTACCTTTATGACATTGTCTGTCCACCTTGTGGTGGTCTTACGCTTTGCTTTCTTGTACGTGGCCTCCACTCCAGAATCTTGCTGCCCCATCTGCATCAGCCTCCGACTTTACCGATCTTATTTTACATAATAACTATGGGAGTAATGTACAATTAACAACATAGTCAGCTAAACATTATGTCATTAAGGAGTTATAATGAGTTCGTTCGTTTCACCCGAAAGACGTCCACTGATGTCCAAAGGCCTCCCCCAAGGATTTCCATAAAGTCCGGTACTGCACCGCTTGCATCCAAGCACCTCCCGCAACCAGATCGTCGGTTCACCTATAACATATATAACTATGACTATGACTATGACCTAGTGTAAGGCCTGCCCACGCTACGTCTTCCGGCTCAACATACAAATGAGTATCCAACTATCCATTTGTTTCAGGAACCCAAACAACCAAGGCGGCCGACTGTACCTGGAGATGATCTACGGTCCGGCCACGCACATGGGCTGCGGGATATCAGCCTATACGGAGTACGCGTACTACGACAATAATGCTGCTCTTAACTATAATGTAAGTAACTATAGATCTATAGTCTGGTCTGTGAGCACGTAGAATTTTGTCCAATGACCCCAAGCTACCCATCCTTATCGCTCGCGCGTAATTATATTGCTGTCGCGACTGTGCGACGGGCGCCCGCAGTGAGTGTGCGAGCGCGAAAGCAACCTAATTACGCGCGAGCGATAAGGATGGGTAGCTTGGGGTCATTGGACAAAATTCTACGTGCTCACAGACCGGGCTTTAGCGTTTAACTGAGACAGTGCCTGAGGTATGGGAGCGGCACGGGAGGGGTGATTTTGACATAAAATATTATGACGTGACAGAGCATACTTAATCTGGAGTCTCGCTGGCATTTGACGTAAAAAAAACCTCAGTCAGACACTGGCTCAGTTAAGCGCTACAGCATATATTATTAAGGGTTTTTGTTAGTGTCCCCACGCTACTTAGTGCTATAATCCTTAACATTAACGCGACTATTCCCACCGGTGTAACTCCTGTGTAGCCAGGATCTACAGCTTGACCGCCAATAAAAACCCAACCAGTGAAGGTCAAGTTTGTCCCGGGCGAAAGTTAAACTGTCATTGAACCCGCAACGAAATTAATCAGAAGAACATAGGAGTTCGAAGTTAAGGTTCGACTTCCCCCCAAGAAATACTCGTAGTTATATCAGTAGAAGTTTATTTTACATGAAAGCTCCCTAATTGGTATTTGAAGAACAGACTATTTCACATGAAGCTAAACACTGGCATCTTATGCTACTTGTAATAGGTGCCATTTTTCAGCAAAAATGTACAACCTTATGTGCTGTTTACTCTACAAAATCAGGTGATTTAATTTGCGATTTGTAGGTGAAATTACGTACGGTTTGCTTCGTAGAATCACGAACACAAGTCGCTCCTTTCACCTTTATTGGGTCAAGGTGCGGGAAACTCGAGGAAAACGTGACAAGATGTTAGAGAAAAGGGAGGTTACTCCGAAAAACGTTATCCAAAGATTCGAATATTACCATCCCTGTCACGCAAAGCGAGATGTCTGAAGAGTGTGTGTGACAGATAGATCCGAAACTACGTAAACAGCGTTTCAGAATAGCCCTGAAGTTTACAAGTTATAACGAGGGAAATGGATATGTTTCTTCTATGGGTTTGTTACAACACAAGGACATAACCCTAGTGTCAGACATAAGCCGCCATACGCCCGTATTCACAAACATTACTATGAGGTCTCACAGTGCGCGTCGATTTGCTGCTTCACTCAAGCAAGCGTGGTTTGTGAATATATACTATAGACATTTTCTATCCATAATAGAGAAGATCTTGGCCTATATTTCGCCTAATGGAAGGTGATGATCAAACCGAAGGTGGAAGCTTCGAATCTTCAACCACAGAGGAACTGGCTATCTTACCTCCTACTGCCGAAACACAACAATGCTCATAAATGTGTTGCTATGGCTACAGACTTGGGCAGGATGGTGGTAGCTAGCCAGGTGGACTACAAGCTCTACCACCGACCAAATCGAACAGATTTTTTTTCCCACGATGGGAATTAAACCCGGGAGCTCTGGGTTGGTCTTACCAATACTTGACCACAAAAAGTGGATGTAGAATGTTACAACATTTTCGTATACATATAATCATGTTTATTCAAGCCAGTTGGATTTCAGCACAATATAAATAAATGTGGAAAAATGATCTAGATGATTATGATTTACATGACTTTGTACTCGCAAAAAAGTATTTTTTATCTGTTGTTGGGCACCCATAATAAAGCTGTAAATTTTTAAAAGATGATAATATTTATTTATTCATAGACACAATATTACATAATACATAGCCTTAAATGTACTTATTACATACTATTATTTATCCTCACCCTTTGTGCTGTAAGCTTTACGACGTACACTGCTGCACTTAATTACAACAAACGTATTCCATTTTGGACTCTAATCTCTTACAACAAAGTTCATAATGGAATGACAGTTGGAATTTTAAAGGCAATACTTCACAGTGAGCTATTAGTAGTTTTCAGCGAACTTTATTAGCTCTCTACAAATGTAGAGATGTCGTTTGATTTTGAGTTTTGTGTCTTCGGAATAGAATTGAAAGTTCAGTGAGAGATATTGTTTTGTTTAATGTCTTACTCTGCTATTTATTTGTCCAGTTTTAATCTTTATAGCAACTGGAATCACTGAAGAGCACCAATGAATATAAAACCACGTTTACATCTTTCTACTTAGGATTTCCTAAAAGGATTGAGTTTAAAATTTTATTGAGAATTACTTGAACTTTTCAGTTACTGCAAAAACTGTTATATTTTCTGAAATTATTAAATAAATAAATATAATTGGACATTTTACACTACGCTTCTAGTCCCAAACTAAGCAATGCTTGTACTATGAGCACTAGACAATGGATATAAACATACTTAAATACTTTTTTTTTTGTAAATACATGCATATAATACACAGTAACACCCAGACCCATCACAGAAATTAAAATTCATCATTTCAATTTCTGCCCGGCCGGGAATCGAACCCCAGACCTCTCGGCATAGTAGTCCGTTCTGAACCACTACACCAAACGGCCGACATTAAGGTTATTAAGGTCATAGAAAGTTGTTTTAAAGGATAATTTGTAAAACACTACAAATTACTAATAGTCCCATTAACGCCTCGTGCTAAGTTAATAAGCACAAGCTTATTTTTAGCTAACACTAGTTTAGACAATAGTGCTGGACTGTTGTTGTGATAGGGTTCGAACTAGAATTCGCGGGTCCGTGGCCGAGTCCCCCAGTTTTCGACGCACCCGTTGTCGACGCCCCCGGTCAGTTAAATTCGATTTGAAGCAATTTTTAATCAAATGTACAGTCAGGCACAAAAATGTTTATAAACGAATAAATATTTATTAGGCCAGTAGAATTAAACACAAAAATGAATCTAATGAAATGAAAATAATTCCTACAAAAGTTTTTTGTTTCTTACTACTGCTGGTTTTGGGTTAAAATTTTGCTCCCAGATTGCATAAATAGCGTCAAACATGCATAGTTTAGTATAATAATTAGCTTGTGAAACTTTTTTCGTTGACTGTACTTAGTGCAAAAGCCGAAAAAAACATGATATTAAATTTATTTAAATCGGGGGCGTCCACCACGGGTGCGTCAAATACTGGGGGACTCGGCCACGGACCGAATTCGCTGCCTGCTGCAGTCTTTCCCGAACACTATAATCCGGGCTTCTTCAAGGCAAGAGTGAATAGGCACTTACAGGGCAGATATGTACCATCCTAGACCGGATCTCACTTAACACAGGTGAGATTGCAGCCAAATACCTGCTTTTTTCTACATAAAAAAGTCAGTATATTGTACTTAAAACTTTCTTTCCACAATAGCATAATCTTTGCTTTGTATACAGCAAAGGCTTTACAAGACAACGTGCCATGAGATTTGCATGTGTTCCACACAAAGAGCATTTCCCTGTTGAATTTATTTATGGTATGCTCTTCCCATTGTTGTGTGGAAAAGCTTCTTAGCTTTAAACTCCCGACCTTGATGAAATAGCAGATGAATGGGGCAGATGTATGAGGTCATTATTTAAGTCTAAGCCAAAGCATACGATTCGTTGCGGTGGCGGTGCGACGCCGGAGCGGTGTCGCTACGTCTTACATACGTACGTATTCACAAACATTACTATGAGGTCTCACAGTGCGCGTGGACGCACACATGAACCAATCACAGAGCATTATTCAACGCTGTGCGTTTAATTTGCTGCTTCACTTAAGCAAGCATCGTTTGGGAATACGAGCGTTAGAAATATCTTTGGCGAGCACACGAGTGGTGCGGCGCGGCGCCGCGTCGTGCGAAATCTTTGCGATGCGGTGACGCGACTCATCGTGTGCTTTGGCTCTTATGTTTTATACAAATACTTGTAAGCTTCTAAACAAATATGTCACATTATTATTACCTAAAGTAACTTAAAATTACGTAAACGAAATCGCACCAAGAAAATTTTCACGTAAAATTTTAAGCTGATTGATACTCGCACTATAAAAAAGTTATCAGATCTCATGTAGAGCCAAGCATTTAACTTTACGCGCCATAATTTCACAAACACTACACTTTAGTCAAAATATAGTGGCTTGGCCATTTCGTTTTGTAAATAGAAAAGTAATGATCAGTTAATAAATGCGACATACTTTTAATTTATAGTTAATCATCTCGTCATGACAATTTTACTTGAAAATGTTTTAGTGAAATAATTTTTTTCTGAAGTTATACTACATAATTTTTTTCTTTACAGTCGATCCAAGTGATCTGCAACTACTCTTCGCGCCCCCGAAAAGGGGGTTCCGTGTACCAAACTGCCCCCCCTACGGAGGTGGGGTTCACGGTCCGCTGTGGCTGTCCCATCGGCATGGACGAAGACCCTGACTGTCTCTGCATTGAGAGCCAGAGGAACGCTATTACTGGTATGATGTTACTTATTCTGAGTTGTGCCACCCAACTTCAACCGTACCTAACTATAACGATAACACGAGTTTGACAGATTTTTGACGTTTGTTAAAGTTAAAGTAAGATGGAGCAACCCAGCCTTAAATCTTTGTTGTGTCACCTGTCATCCACTTTGCACTGGATTCAAGTCAAACCTAACTTCGAACTCCTCCTATGTTCTTCTGGTTAATTTCGCTGCGGGTCCAATGACAGTTTAACTTTTCCTCTCGGTTGGGTTTTTATTGGCGGTCAAGCTGTAGATCCTGGCTACACAGGAGTGGCAACGGTGGGAACCAGAAGTGGGAATAGTCCCGTGTTGATTTCATATGACATTTACTATCAAACAAGAGTGAGCGTTCCGACAGAGTAGAATACGTTACAGATTACTCTTCCCGTGGACGTTGTAAGATGCTAATAAGGGAAAATTATGGGAACATCAGGTTTCCCCACCCTGTCTGGCCATCGAGGGGAGTGTAGGCTGAATAATAATTTGAATCAGATAAATTGAAAATAGTAAAATTTTGGCTCTACACATATTTGTAGACACACATCATCCCTTGATTGTTGCCTGTTGTCTATGCCTTAATAAATAAATAAATAAATACAAAACTAATAATCACAAGAAATTCTATAGTTGAAGTAATACAATTGGGCGATATTATCATCAAGAAGCGATCTGTTTCAGGCAACATTTTATTGAGATGAGATTTTATAAGATAGTATCAACTCACAATAACCTGGCAACACATATAAGTATTACTAAACTAATTTCCACTATCCAGAAAGGCGCCTAAGACTTGATAACAAAGACTACCCGGTTTCTATTAACCGGGTGTAGATTAGCGGTGGATCCGGGTCAGGGCTGTCATAAATCCGGATCTGCGTTTGAATGTGAAATTCATTTAAAGATAAACCAGGGATTTATCTGCTTGTATACGTGTGTATCCGGGAAGATTAAAAAACTAAATACTTTGATCATTGCGAATTATCTTTAAAAAATGTTGCTAAATGTTTTTTTAATGTGACAGCACATGAGACTATGGTTATACTAGCTTTCGCCCGCGGCTTCACCCGCGTGAAATTCAGTTTGTCACAGATCGTCATAAATAATAACCTATATATTATATGTTATTCTGAGTTATAAACAATAATACTGTAAAGTTTCATCAAAATCCGTTCCGTAGTTTTTGCGTGAAAGAGTAACAAACATCCACACAAACTTTCGCATTTATAATATTAGTAGGATAGAATTTTCATTAAAACACATAATGCTTACCTACACAATAGCTTGCTATACCGTATCTTTATAACGTCGGTTATTTGGTATTTTTTCCGATTTTGCTAAACAAAACCGGGGCTTTTGCTGTCACACCTGGTGATTGGTAGACAGCCCTCGTCCGGGTGTCCGGGTATCCGGTTCAGTTATCGGACAGAGGCTCGGACGGGCATTAAGCTGTAATCCTATCGGAAGACCCGGCTTTCGGATGAGGAATTTTAATTTATTTACGGTATTTTGAGGTATTAATTGGGATGATAGGCTGATTTACGATGATAATAAACTTGAATAATATACGAGTATGGAATAAAGGAACATTATAATAAGCACTCACATACCTACACAGCTTTATAGAGATAAACTTACCAATACTTTCTAATAAAATATTTATTGGTAGGTGGTTCCTTGTAGCCAGGCCTTCTAGACTATTCTCAACTCTCGTTCCCACCGCTGCAACTCCTGTGTAGCCAGGATCTACAGCTTGACCGCCAATGAAAACTCAACCAGTGAAGGTCAAGTTTGTTCCGGGGGAAAGTTAAACTGTCATTGATCCCGCAACGAAATTAATCTTCTACTCAGTGGACCGACGATCTAGTGAAGGTTGCACGAAGCATCGATGCGGGCAGCGCTGGATCGTTTTGGAAATCCTTAAGGGAAGGCCTTTATCCAGCAACGAACGTCATTAATGATGAATAAAGTGTTCTTATACAAGTACTTTCATATTAATTATGGAGTAAGTGAGAGGACAGATGTCAGACCAGCAGACCAGACCTCCTCCTAATCCTCTATTTTGATGACGTCCACTGCTGGACAAAGGCCTCCCCCATGGATTTCCATAACGACCGGTGCTGCGCTGTCCGCATCCAGGCTCTTCCCGCGACCTTCACCAGATCGTCGGTCCACCTAGTGGGCGGCCTGTCCAAAAACAATCCTCTATTTGCCCCTGATAAATAAGAGAGGGTCGTACTCTTGTAGTGGAGACTAAATGACCTAACGATGATGATGAACGTTGTTTATACCCACAGATCCCCCAGCTGGGCGTTCTTGTTCAGAGACCGGTCACTGTAAGCCAGCTGTTGTTCTTCTACCAATATTCACTGTGGAGAACGCGCCACCTGAGAAACTTATCGCTAGATCTGGGTAAATATTAACCTGTTTGACTACTTTGGTGTTCCTCTAAGAGACAGAATCAGAAATGAGGAGATCAGCAAGGTTATGGTGTGGAGGCCACGTACTGGAAAGTGCGTAGGCGTAGGACGTTTGGGACCGGTAATTATAAAATCCATTGTGGAAGGCCTATGTTCAGCAGTGATGAAAATGATGATGACGGCCCGTTGATAAAGTCCCTGATAGATTTATTAGGAGGTCTGACAAAGCAACATTATTAGCTTTACAGGTCTCGATATATTCTGAAATGAATCAAATTTTCCCAATGATGAGTCCAGACTGTTAAAGTTGATTCAATAATTTAATTTCATGGAATAGTTTAGTTGGTAATTCACTTGATTTTATTCTGGAGTCTACTTGAAGCCGACTGAGAACGGTGAATGAGTCGTACCTACTGGTCGACTCGTCATCCGAGGAACGCGGGTTCGAACCCCATTGTGATAGCCCACTGACACAATTTGGCTTAGTACGAGGGCTAATTTCTGCAAAAACAAATTACTAATAGGTATTCTTTAAAAACGCACACGCAAACGGAAAACGCAGCGTGGGACGTCCACCTACAAGGTGGACCGACGACATCGTAAAGGTAGTAGGGAAGCGCTGGACGCAGGCTGCTACCAATCGATCAACGTGGAAAGCATTGGTTGAGGCCTATGTTCAGCAGTGGACGTCCTATGGCTGAAATGATGATGATGATGATGATTCTTTAAAAAATCTATTACAGGTATGAAATGTTACCATTCGATAAAAAGGAATCTGAACCGGAGATAGCAGATTTGTATGGACCTGCTGATAATGTCTCAGTTATACATCCAATGGAAAATGTACAGCAGGTAATATTAAGTTACTCTTAGAAACCACTGTGGTAAGGTGTTTCCAAAATCTACAGATAGACAGCTAACTACGCACCACGCTGGAATGCGAATCCCTCCTCAACCTCCCTATGTTCGCCCCGTCCGTACCAGAACGTCGATGTGACGTCACGTCCGCTAGATGCGCAGTTAATTTGACCGGGTTGTATATTCGAAGTATTTTTACGAGAAACTTTCTAATAAATAAATTAATCGTTTTTATTCGTTTTCTAGACCAATATACATAGTGTGCTGAGTAACATAATAGGTGAGGGTTACTCCAAAAACGAGCATCCAACGTAAGTCCAGAATTTTTAATATTTACACAAAAGATCTATCAAGTTCGCCTCGCAAAATAGCCTAAGTAAAATATTCGACTATTTAAGGTCTCTGGTGACGAACTCCCATGTTATGGAAACTCAGCTACCAGTTTCTGAAAAGAAATCTGTAAGATTGGGATATAACCGTATTACTAAGGTATGTAAGATATCATCTATTAGTATAGTAGGTACATATAATTGAAATACAAGAGTAGGTAATGATGTCAAAAATCGGAATGGAATTTTAAGCCCGTTTTTCCACCAAGGCGGAGCAGATAATCTACTTCTCCTCTCCGCTCCGCTCTGCTCCGCCTTGGTGAAAATAGGGTTCTCAAATTTAGGATCCACAATATGCTGTTAACATTGCTGTTACGGCGACAACCTTAGGTAAGAATAAAGCCACGAGGACTTAGAACAAGCCCTACCACCAACCAAACCCCCACTGGGAATCGAACCCGGGACCTCTGCGTCTGAAGCAGTATGCTTACCATGAGTTTACGTTAGGTGTGCTCGCTAGCGACTGCGTAAAAAAGTGATATTAAATGCATGACAAATTGTACAGCGCGTACTGGTTACTTTCAAGAACTAAAATCTTCATATAATTTTTTGACGCACTCGCTATCCAATACACCTAACGTAAACTCATGGTAAGCAAACAGTCTTACCACTAGACCACAGAGGCGGTTAAACCTAACTTTAACTAGAGACAGTTCACTTTAAATAACAATCAATTAAACTGAAATAAATGAAACTGTTGCACTTTAAAACAAAAGGCGATTCAAGAAACAACAATTTATCCCCCTACAAATAGATTAGCCTGGAGCTCGGTGATCCACTCGGAATCTATTCCAATAAAGAGTTTATCCGATACTTGAAAGTTTATCCTTCCAATTACAGTTTATTTTGTTAAATGATCGCTACAGGGTCTTTGCAGTTAGTGTCCATCCTTAGAATAATTTGCTTGCAGTAACTGTCGTGATAATTATCGAGGAATAAATGACTCTATCAATCGATCAACGTGGAAAGCATTAGGGGAGGCCCATGTTCAGCAGTGGACGTCCTATGGCTGATATGATGATGATGATGATGAATGACTCTATGACCATGCATTTTTCTGCTAAATAAATAAAATTAAAAAATATGAGAAGCTTTTGGGATGTGTATAAGCGCCCTGGAAAGGAACTAACGCCCGTATTTACAAAATAAATGCTTGTTAAAGTAAAGCAGCAAATCAAACGCACAACGTTGAATAGAGCTCTATGATTTCATGTGTCACCCTGTGCGTCCACGCGCACTGTGAGACCTCATAGTAATATTTGTGTTAGTACATCCATCTTTTATTATAGGCACCAGAGAGCGTGATAAACAATCTTGTCAACGAGGTCAGGCGTAATGTGGATTTCCCAGTGTAAGAACCTTTAAATAAAGCCTTTATGCAATTTTTTGAATACTTACAAGCTCTTACTCAGTTAACTAAGATGACTCTACTTCTCGACTCTATTTACCTAAATAAAAAGTGATCTTATATTGACAATATTTGCTTCAATTTGTAAAATATCTAGTTAAGTTTAAGAGTAGGTATCTTTTACAAACCTATTTTGTCAAACGTTAATTTAGTTTTCCCTAATTTTAGCTCCACACCTCATAGCAGGCCAATAATGCACGATGTGCAAAAACGCCTCTTTGGAAAACACTTATCATCTTTGCGATACCACAACTCAAAATCCGTTCGTCCTACATTCAATCACATTCTACCTAGAGTAAGTAAAATACAAAAAGTTTAATCGAAGACAGGGCCAAAAAGATAATAATTATAGATCGCGCAGCAAGAGTTGAGGCATTAACACGAGCAAAGATTTGTATCTGTATACGCTTATGGCACTAACGTCTTGTGTATTCTGAGTAATTTGAGTTGAGAATATAAATATTACATCAGTTTGAATATAAGTGTTTGCCTCAACTTTCGTCGCGCGACCTACAAAGGTATACTATGTTTTGATTGCAGAAAAAAAGTGTATTTTCAAAAGTAGCAACATTTGCTCTGCCCAAAACAGAAGAATCTGTAATCAAACAAGATGTTGCACCACGAAAAGACTTCTCCAATGTCAAAAATCTCGCACAAGACTATTTAAGTTTCAAGAAAGTTTTAAAAGGAAACTCTAAGAGGAGTTCAAGTTACCATCCATTTGAACATTACGGAGAAACTTCTATCCTTAAAACAACTACGGAAAGATTCCTTCATTCAGCCGAAGAAAAAGTAATTAACTTCAACTACTACTTAAGAAACTATTCGCAACCTAATAGAAAATCAGACAAGATGTTTTCCGATATTGAGAGCAACTTTCCTAGAGAAACACCCAATGATAAACTTATGACTCTATTAGATACTTTGGAACAAGAAGTGAAACACATAGAGCTTGATAGAAGTAAGAAAGAAATATTTGACGCTAAAATCCGGAGGATCTATGGAACAATCGTCGGTAAGACTGGAGAAATGTCATACAAAAGTGATAGAGAATCCGATTTCACTGATACAGAACAAACTGACAAACATTCTGATTCAGAAGGTAAAATTAATAAATTTAAACACCACGATGAAGTTGAAGAACTAGTGAAAAACGTCGAAAATATACACGATAAGTATAGCGACTTTGATAACGAAATACGACCAATATCTAGAAGCCAAAACTCCCTTTATGTTGATAAAATTAATAGTATAGATCATAGAACTGTCAAAAAAGCTAAGGAAGGCTATGAATCGGACATGAAATACCCTTTTAGTGATAGTGAAAATTTAAAATCAAGGATAGACAAAAGTAGATACAGCGATGGAAATACAATAAAAAGTAGAGTAAGTACATTCAACGATATTGACAAGGAAGTACTCAGAACTAGGAATGTTTACTCTGATAATGAAATTAAGAAGGCAAAATATCCAGAGAAGAGAAAGTTCCGTGAAAACGGTGATCCTTTAGGTGTTGATAGAAGAAGGTTTTATCAAAGCAAACTGGAGAACTTGGAGAGAAAACTCCATAATACTAGAAGTTTCAAACATCACAAAGACGTAAGTAAAGGAATTTGATCCATTTTGTAATCACGATACGCTAAGTATTTTAATATAGGTACTTAGTTGTACACTTATTATTATTATGTGGTTGTTTATTTTTATTTTTATTTTATTGTTAGGAAAACAAACAGCATTCTATAACACATATAGAGTTACCAATTAAACTTCACATTTGCCAAAATAGTTTTCACAAATAGTTTATACATAGGTATCGTTTTTAAAAATTGAGTAAACTAGCTACCTTATTGCAACAAAGTATGTAGTTTAAAGTAATAAATGATTACCTTGATAGGTTGAAAAAGTGAGTTTTCAGAAACTTCAGGCAGAGGAATTAATTTCTAAGTAAGTATTTTAGTACTAGAATCCATCTTTTATGCAGAACTAGGCAGGTGTTTGACCGTAATCGCACCTGATGATATTCTGTACTCTGTCCTGTAAGAGCCTATTCACCCTCGCCTTGAAATGCTGACGAATATTAAACTTTTTCTTCAGAACAACAACCGCCAAATCCGTCCAGTGCTGCCAACAGCAAGAGAAGAACAACCACTGCGCCCGAGCAAGAACCAACTAGATCCGTTCTACATGCCTGACAGAGCTAGATTTTTACATGGATTTTAGTAAAATACAACCCGTTTGTTAGATGCATTTTCCAATATTTTTATTTTCTTGTATAAAAATTTCCGAACGCCTTTTTTCTCTGTATTTCTTTTTAAAGCACGCAAAATTTTGTAATCGTTCATTTTACTTGGGGAAAAACTTCTTATTCGTTTTTTGTGACCTTTTTTGGAAATCTTTATATGTAGGGTGGGTAGTCGAACAGTGAACCATCCAGATACGCTGAACCACCGCCATATTTCAAAAAGTATGACGTTGCCAGTTCCACCGAACGAGTCACTACGTGTCTCGTGGATGCCCTTACCCTCTCCCGTAGTGCGCCGGCGACTGTGGCTAAGGTGTGAAGTGTGGCTGCGAATTCTTTGTTTCTCGACGACAAAAGATAGTTTTTTTAGTTATGCTTTACGATTTTTGTATATTTTGCTATTTATATTAAGTACGAAATCTATTTGGTATCAAAATTATTGTAGTTTTATCTGTATAATGAGCACATTCCGTGATGACCATTCCGCGTACTTCTTATTGTTTGTGAACTCGTAAGTTGAATAGTGTATGTTTTGAACAGTGAACCAGGTTTTCAAAGTACACAGTGAACCGGTTGACTGTTTTTTTATTTAACCACCAAACGGTTGATTAATTACCTAAAGGCTTTAAGAGGCAATTTTCAGTTATTTTTGTTTAAAGAAGGATTTTTCTTTTCAATTGTGTCTTGTGTTATTTTTGTTTTCTGTGATTTTTTAAATGAAGACTGTTTGTTTACCACCAAAAAGGTTGATTATTGATTACTTGAAGGCTTTATTAGACAATGTTTAGTTATTTTTGTTAAAAGAAGCATTTTTCTTTTCATTTGGGTTTTGTGTTAGTTTCGTTGTTATTTTTGGATTCTGTGATTTTTTATGAAGACTGTTTGTTGAAATAATCATTTTTATTTCCATTTGATTTTTGTGTTGTAAAAATAAAAGCTGATTATCTAAAATTATGTTGTTTATTTTCCAAAATCATAATTTTTACTCGTAATGAACTTTATGGTTCACTGTTGAAATATGGGTGGTTCAGTGAAAACTACCCGTAGTACACAGTGAGCCAAATTTCATTTTTTTTAAAAACCTAATTTAAGTTACCTTTTTATTGCTGAGGCTAATTTTAAGCCTAAAAATTAGAAACCTTATTAAATTACCTGACTGATAAGACCATAATGACATTTCTAGCTTCATTTTCCAGCTAATTAGAGCATTTAGAAAAAAGGCCGGTTCACTGTTCAACGATGCACCCTACAAGAAAATAAATATTCCAGGAAAATTTTCTACAGTGAAAAAACTCGATCGGAACTTTTTGTACAAGAAAATAAAAATATTGGAAAATATATCTAACAAATCGCCACAGAGCGTCGATGTGACGTCATGGCTGCTAGGTGCGTAGTTAATTTGACTGAGTTGTAGTTCTTTGTATGACTTTGAAAGACTACCTTATGTCATGTTGTTGTGTCAACAAAATTGTTGCAGCAGTTTTAATTAATACGTTTTCACTCTTTAACCGCTGATTGAAATGAAATTGTGGGGTATTTTCGTAATAGGGGTAGGATCCAGCGAGGAAATGCAGCCAGCATCCTCGCCTCTTTGCCTCGCGGACACACTTTTATTTTTGACTAATAAATAAATAACTTAGGTATTATTTAGTCACATAGGTATGAAATTAGACAATAAAACATTATGTAAATACTTAATGGCTTTTTATTTATCTTTGCCTTCATTCAACGTGAAAAACATAAAGTAGGTAATGATAATAGACAAATAAGAGTAAAAAATACCTAATGTAAATAGGTAAGTGATTTATCATTTATCCTTACCTTCATTTCAACGTCCAACAAAGTTGGCTTGAGCTTTATTAAATAACAAACAAAGAAAAAGCTCTGAAAGGTGAGTCCTCTCAACAATTCCTTTGCATTTTTAAAGCTAAATAAAGCTTTATAAAAGCACAGTTTGATTTATAATAGACTTGTAGTGAAACAGGATAAGTTTTTGAACTCAAAGTTTCTGCCCCGATAGTTTCTTAATAAATAATAATAAATTTTCGGACAAGATTTATTATTATTTATTTAGTTAGTAATTGTTAACCTCGAGTGTTTTCGATATTCTTGCAATAACAAATTCAAAGAGCTAAGAATGCTTTTACGAGTATACGTCTTATTTTAAATTTGAATATAATGTTTCTGAAAGTATCTAAGTAAAACCTTGTATCAATATTTTTATATTCTTTCTTCCTACTTTTCTTCATACAAGGTCATAATCATTAATAATACATTAAATTCAGATATTAAATGCCCTTATAGGCAGTAGATCCAAAATTATTTCATTTTCAATAATTCATGAATTTTTCTAACAAAGGTGACTGAGTTTCTTCCGCCACTTCTTCTCAGCACCAGCCCATGTTGTCCCGGGGCAGGGCAAGTTATTTGGGACGTGTACAAGCGCCCTGGATAGGGCCTAAGTACTGAATAAAAAAACTTTGCCTTCAATCATATCCAAAAGAAATAATTTGATACAAGTAATGTATTTTGACGTGGCCTCTCACTATAGGCCTTATACAGAAGCTCAAAGTTGCACAGCGTGCTATGGAGAGGGCTATGCTCGGTGTTTCTTTACGAGACCGAATCAGAAATGAGGAAATCCGTAAACGAACTAAAGTCGCTGACATAACCCGATGGATTAGCAAGCTGAAGTGGCAACGGGCAGGGCACATAGTAAGAACTGACGGCCGATGGGGCAGCAAGGTTCTGGAGTGGAGGCCGCGTACCGGAAAACGCAGGTGGACCAACGACATAATAAAAGTAGCAGGAAGGTGCTGGACGCAGACCGATACCAACCGGGCAACATGGAAAGCATCAGCAGTGGACGTCCTATGGCTGAGATGATGATGATGATAATGAATGTATTTTGAAATAGGCAAAAACTTCAACTAGCTTCATTTGCAAGTGCAAACATTCAATTAACGGTTCTAAACTCACAAATGCTAAACGTCATCCAATCTAACAATAAACACTAACAGTGGAACCAAATTATCGCGGACAAAACAATCTTGTTATGTCAACAAACCACCCCGTTTAGTTTTCCATTTTGGGCTTGCAGCGAACAATTGGGTCGACGAAGCGATCGCACGAGGAAAATGAATTTCTTTTTCAATTTTGCAATCGTTTTGTGTATTGCTTTGGTTAAAGCCAAACATTTGCACATTAAAGAGGTGAGAAAAAGTATACAGCACATCGGTTTTTTAGTCTCTGCAGACTACAAACTTTTATCGATTGATAGTTTGAAAGAAATTATGCACATTACAGCGATATGATATTGGCTGATTCCTCATACTCATTAGAAGCCGACCAAACTATAGAAAAAGATAAAAAGTCTGTAATCTGCAAAGTCTCTTAAAATGAAGAATTTCCTGAATTGATTTGAAACTTTATCCCAAAAACATATTTTTAAAAAGCATGTAGAATTGATGAATTTGTTAAATTGCAGAGTTACACAGAAAAATCTGAGGCTGTGCAATTCCAAGACCTTTTCAATTACGATGACAACGTTTACACAGAAAAAGACAGAGTGAGTAATTGTTCAATTTCCTACCAATGATTTGAATTGAGGAAATAAGTGACACGGCTTATGCCGAATTTACCAAAGCGAAGAGGAAAGGCAGAAACGTAGCGAAAGTGTGATAACCAATCTGCTGCTAAATAAAGTGGAAAATTAGATGGAGTTAACTGCGCACCTGGCCCCTGTGACGTCACATCGACGCTCTGGTACGGACGGGGCGAAATCGGGGAGGTGTGCGGATGAGTGCGAGAGAGAGTCGCATTCTAGCGAGGTGCGCAGTTAGCTCGATCGCGTTATAAATGTTATGAACGACAAGGCAACCTCGTTATCAATGAGTGCCTTACGCCCGTATTCGCAAACATTACTATGAGGTCTCACAGTGCGCGTGGACGCACAGGGTGACACACGAAAGAATCACAGAGCTGTGTATTCAATGCTGTGCGTTCGATTTGCTGTTTCACTTAAGCAAGCATCGTTTGTGAATACGGGCGTTAGGCACTTAAGGTGTTCGTTAAGTTGTCTCTACCATTATCATCTTAAAACAATAAGATAACCCTGGGTAGCCAGGCCATGACAATAGTTTTCAAAGAGCCCTTGGCAAGTAAATACACTGACAATAATTTGATGTATCATTTCAGTACGCAAGACACGTGGAGCTAGTGACAGAGAGTGTCCTAGAGCACCTACTGAAAGAAATAAACAACAAATACCGAAAATCATCGAACGACACCCAAAATGACATGCCCAAGATGATGCAGAGGCTGAAAATGAAGTTAAAGAGGCATCTGAACAAGAGGAAGAATAAGAAACTGAAGAAGAAATACTCCAAATTGAATTCCACGAAAGCAAGTCTTAATGAGATTACAACGACATCCCCTTAGTTGTAAAGATTGAAATAAATATAACATTTTAGTTCCCACTGCTTGAGTTTCTTTGTGTAACATGTAGTTATAATATTATTATTATAATCATTAGATACGCCATGAACTCTTAGCTTCAAAATCGTGTAATACCTATATTATCTGTTCTGTGCTAATACTGTCTCATGAATACCTATAACTCAATATTATGTTCAATGATTAAAGTGACATTAAATTCGTGGTTTGAGACAAACTTAAGAACAATTTTTCTGAAAAAATCTGGATATTAGATTGTAAATTATCATTGCCTATTTAACATTGTAAAGGACATCATCCACGTTTCATATATTTTTGGTCCAAAATCAAAAGTGCCGGCCAACAAAAAAAAGTGCTGTATTCTGTCAAAATACGTCTGCCTTAGCATTTGTTACTATGGCACCAAAGCCGTAGCTCCACTGTACGTCGAGTATTTGAGATCTAAAAGTCATCGAATATTCATACATTTTTTGTTCAAAATCAAAAGTGTCGGCCAATAAAAATAAAAGTTCTGTATTCTGACAGAATTCGTCCGCCTTAGCATTTGTTACTATGGCACCAAAGCTGTAGCACCACTATGCGTCGAGTATTTGAGATCTAAAATTCATCGACGATTCATACATTTTTTGTTCAAAATCAAAAGTGTCGGCCAATAAAAAGAAGTGCTGTCTTCTGACAGAATACGTCCGCCTTAGCATTTGTTACTATGGCACCAAAGCTGTAGCACCACTGTGCGTCGAGTATTTGAGATCTAAAATTCATCGAAGATTCATACATTTTTTGTTCAAAATCAAAAATGTCGGCCAATAAAAAAAAAGTGCTGTATTCTGACAGAATACGTCCACCTTAGCATTTGTTACTATGACACCAAAGCTGTAGCACCACTGTACGTCGTAGTATTTGAGATCAAAGTCAGTCGTTTCATATATTTTTAGAACTCAAATACTACGATGCACAGTGGTGCTACAGCTTTGGTGCCATAGTAATAAATGCTAAGGCGGACGTATTCTATCAGAATACAGCACTTTTATTTTTTGGCCGGCACTTTTGATTTTGGACCAAAATGGATGATGTCCTTTCTAGATATTATAAGAGAATAAAATATGACGATCTACTTGGATGTTCTGATTACTAGATGGAATCGTATAGCAGAAGAAATAATTAAAACAACCATAGATTAAAACAATTTTTGGTTTAATCGTTCATTTTAATGTGAACAATAATATCGAATGGTTTTCTTTTCTTTTGCTTCTCCATTGATTCTGATACGTTCGAATCGTTTATATCGTTGTTTATTAAATCGCTTTTGATAAACTTCATTCTGTGCCCTTTTGATCTGTGCCTCTTCTTCTTCTTAACAACACCACGCTCGTTATTCCTTCTATTATCATCAACTTCTTGAAACTTCTTTGCAACCTTCTTCACAATTTTCTTTCTTCTCTTCTTGTTCCATTTTCTTCTCTGGGAGTTAAATAAGTCGTCGGTCTCTATATGCCTGTTGACCAGGTTCTCATTTATGGGACTGGCCTGGAATGCTTTTAAATTCTGAGAAAAAAAATATTTTAAATTAAATATAATAATTTCTCAAATTAATAGGCTCAAAAACCACTAAACGGATTTTGATGAAACTTTACAGTATTATTGTTCATAATCCAGAATAACATAAATAGGCTATAATTTATGACGATCTGTGACAAACGAAATTTCACGCGTGCAAAGCCGCGGGCGGAAAGCTAGTTAGAAATAAAAATATATTTATTCTACTTTCATACCGGCACAACGAATCCTTCTACACTGTTGAACCAGCCCGGCACTGGTATCACCTCTTTTGGTCTGGCCTCCACCTGGAATCAAATCAAATCGAAACAAATCAAATCAAATCAAATCAAAAACATTTATTTCTTAGAAAGTGGTAACAAAGTGGAAAGGAGATAAAAATCAAAACAGTATAAACTTTTAACACTGAACTCATGGATTCTAGCTTCAACAATAAGATAAAATATTTTAACAACGTAATTGAGAACCTCATCCTTTTAAGTCAGTTAAAAAGAGTCATCATGATATTGTGCAAGCAGCCTACAATTAGTTTTTCTTTCTCGTTATTCCACTTTAGGGAACCTGCTAAAAATTTTTGTACACATGGTCATAGAATGCATAAACAACTAATATTGATCGATACCACCCAGTTACTGTAATGTTAATTGAAATATAAAGCTCTAGGTCAGGAAAAAATAACGCCTATCCCATTCTTAGGGATTTTTCTTTCAATTAGACCACAGTACAGGATAATATCATTATCGGACGTAGGATTCCACATATCCTCTCTCTCAATAATGGATTTTCTTCTTCTACTAAAGTAACTAAACGAATAACTGTCTCAGTCAGTTCAACAGTATTAAAACTAATTCTTCCTGGACTATTTACATAGTTTAATGAATCTAAAAGTCAGAGCCAAAGCACACGGTGCATTGCGGCGGCGGTGCGACGCCGGAGCGGTGTCGCTGCGTCATCTTACATACAGCCCGGTCGAGCTAACGCACCTCGCAGCCGTGACGTCACATCAACGATCAGTACCTCTAGTAGGAAAAACTTTCGAGTTCGTTTCGTTGCGTATTCAAAGTGTCATCGAAAAATTTTGTATGAAAAATTAAACAGCGCCCCCTATATTATAGCCGCCCTAGGGGGCGCTGTTTAATTTTTCATACAAAATTTTTCGATGACACTTTGAATACGCAACGAAACGAACTCGAAAGTTTTTCGTACTAGAGGTACTGGGACGGAACGAGGCGATCGCGAGGAGATGTGCGGGTGAGTGCGAGGGAGAGTCGCATTCCAGCGAAGTGTAGAAATATCTGTGGCGGGCACAAGAGCGGTGCGGCGCCGCGTTTAGGGTTGCCAGGTGTCCGGCTTTAGCCGGACATGTTTGGCTTTTTAGGGACTTGTCCGGCCTGTCCGGCTTTTGTTAGGCGCCCAGTCAAAAGCACACATACGTGTATCAGAACTAACGCAAATGCGTGCTACCGATTCGAAGATGATAGTTATGATAGTTGATAGTACACACCTATGAAGCATGATACTAATTGGCATGGCAATAAAGGCGTGTCCGGCTTTTAGGGTACAATTTCCGGCCAAATTAAGCACCGAGTCCGGCTTTTGTGTTTTTGGACCTGGCAAGCCGCGCCGTGAGATACGGTGAAATCTTTCCGGTGCGGCGCCGCAACGCATCGTGTGCTTTGGCTCTCAGAGCGGAAAACTTTTTACCGACGAGGATTCCGCGGCACACTAATGGGTTCGTTAATTGAGTTGCGAACTGTCGTGGAAAAGCTTGGGTTTATGACTTGTTTCTAGACACCGAAAATCGAAGTACCGGTCGTTATTTTTGAATGCCGGTCAATATTTCAGCAAATGCTTTTGGAAATGTTGACTCTTATAAAAATTGGGACTTTCTTTCAACTTCTACTTTACAATGCACTTGAACTCTTTTGCGCAGATAGCGTATAATATACAATCTGTTAGGTTACCGACCAGACAAACTTCACATAGACCAGAAAAACATATCTAAAATTATAAATAACTTGAAAAACTGGAACTGCCTAAGGTGGGAATCGATCCTACGACCTTTCGCTTGCTGAGCGACTGCATTTAATTTTACAAACTTCGCGATAAAATACGATAGGTGCCATGGAGATGGAAAGGTACAATCTAATTTTGAAAATTCTATTTTAAGAAAATCAGGGAACACATTACTTCCACAAACTCATTCTGTTATGATAACATTTTCCTACCAAAACATTTCCTTTAAGGAATAAATATGGCGCATTTTCTATATGCTATTTTTAAACTTTGTAGAAATCCTTGGGGGAGGCCTTTGTCCAGCTGTGGACGTCATTTGGCTGAAACGAACGAACCTACCTAAAGCTTGTAAGATTATTCACTGTAGGTATCTACGAGTAAGTCCTACTTCCTTTGAAAGGACTACTTTTTGTAACACAAGCTCTTCAAAGATTTAATTAGTCCTTTGAGGACAAGAACTAGTACAAAAAACATAACCCTCCTTCTGGCGCAGTCGGGTAAAAAGAACTAAATCTGGTTCTATTTTCAGTCAGCGCCCGTTCATTGGAAAAAGACCTAAATAACATTGACACCGTCTTTGAGTCTCATAATTAAAATAAAAACTCTAGCTCTTGACTCAGTAAATGCCTGAGGCATAGCAGCGGCACGGGTGGGTGTTTTTGAGACATCAAATGTCAGCGAGACTTTTCAGATACCTATGCTTCAGATTTGTATGCTCTGTCACGTCATAAATGTCAATGTCACCTCCCGTGTAGGGTTGCCAGGTCCAAAAACACAAAAGCCGGACTTGGTGTTTAATTTGGACGGACATTTGACACTAAAAGCCGGACACGCCTTTTTTGCCATGTCACGGGGGGGGGTGCAATATCATAGCTAGCTCATAACCTCATATGATCTATCAATACGCGCATGTGTGCTTTTGACTGGGCACGGCAGCCACATAAAAAGCCTAACAAAAGCCGGACAGGCCGGACAAGAGAATTTTTGGCCGGACAAGGCCCTAAAAAGCCAAACATGTCCGGCTAAATGGCAACCCTACTCCCGTGCCGCTCATACCTCAGGCGCTGAGTTAAGCACTAGACATACAGTTTTGATTGGAAAGTTAATTAAATTATGATAAGGATACTGAGGCTATAATATCTGTTTGAGTATATTTTTATGATACTTTAGTACCAAAATTCCCGGAATCTTCGGCGGCGAATAATGGGAAAGTAATTGGTTTATTGAAAACATCAAGCAATTTATTATTCCAAGACAATTTCTCTGTAACAACATTAAAATATTTTATAACTAAAAATATTATTTAAACATTTTAATTTGATTTATCAAAATCAATAATAAGTGGCCTAATGTGGCGTCACAAATCCATTGCAGTTTAAAATGACGGAGAATAAAAATCTTATGTGAGACTAGCGGCCGCCCGCGACTTCGTACGCGTGGATCCCGTTTTACCCCCTTCATCTATCTTACACGGATAAGATTTTTTCATACAAATGTTTTTTCCCGCTAACTCCCGTTCCCGTGGGAATTTTGCAATATCCTGTTGTAACTAAGCTTTAAGTTTACTAAGGTACCTGCATGCCAAATTTCGAGCGTCTATCTTACGCGGTTTAGATTTTTTCATACAAATGTTTTTTCCCGCTAACTCCCGTTCCCGTGGGAATTTTGCAATATCCTGTTGTAACTAAGCTTAAAGTTTACTAAGGTACCTGCATGCCAAATTTCAAGCGTCTAACTTAAGCAGTTTAGATTTTTCATACAAAAAGATTTTCCCGCTAATTCCCGGTCCCGTGGGAATTCCTAAGTATCCTATAACCTGCCCAGGAGTATGAAGAATAATTGTACCAAGTTTCGTTAAAATCCATCGAGTAGTTTTTGTTTCTATTAGGAACATACAGACAGACAGACAGACAGACAGACAGACAGACAGACAGACAGACAAAAATTTTACTGATTGCATTTTTGGCATCAGTATCGATCACTAATCACCCCCTGATAGTTATTTTGAAAATATATTTCATGTACAGAATTGACCTCTCTACAGATTTATTATAAGTATAGATATAGATATGAGATTATGGGGGCAAAATCTCACGAAATCTCACCAAGGCAAGGAAGTTTTGTTTTCTTTGTTTAATTAAGTTTGCGTTTTTTGTATAAAAATATCTGTTTATTTTAATAAAGTCTTTACAGAGGGATAAGGGGTTTAAAAATAACCAAAAATCTCTCAATTAATTGATGCCCCCTTTTGTCGTTTAGACTGCTCTTAAAAAGTAGCTAATATTGTGTGGTGGCAAGTACTAAAATAAATATTATTTACCTTAAAATAATCTCCATTGAATATCACAAAGTACAAAATAGTCGTGTAAATTGAGTATTTCAGTACAAAAGTCATTTTATCAGCATTTTCAACACAACAACCAAGCGGAAACTGATTAAGCGAAAGTGGTCATTGATTCTTTTTAAAATAAGGTTTTTTATGGTGTTTTGAGTAGCTAGGGTTGGCAGCTGCTTAGTAAAATGTTATAAAGTTCGATTCTCGTGGACTAATATTCTAACCTCCTTGCTAATAAAATTACATGCTGACTAATGTTTTCAAGTGACGTTTAGAACGGAAACCCCTAGATAATAACTAGATAGTAAAACGCAGCATGGAACGTCCACCCACAAGGTGGACCAACGACGTCGTCGTATAGGTAGCAGGAAGGCGCTGGACGCAGGCCGCTACCAACTGGGCAACATGGAAAGCATTGGGAGAGGCCTATGTTTAGCAGTGGACGTCCTATAGCTGAGATGATAATGATGATGATGATGATATTAACTATAATTTAAAAGGGGTAAAAGTTTGTCCCCTACCCAGCCAGGTCAGCGCGGTAGCGAGTGTAAGCGAAATCCTGTGCTTCTGATGACAATACTAAAAAGTGTGTATGGAAAACCGCCAATTGTCAAGGATAGTAAGGAATTTTCAACTCACATTCATTCTTTAGATACATAAATGTCACACGGACAAAAACACAGGCAGATCTTAGTATAGAAAGAATTGACGTAGGAGTCCCATTAATTAGTCAATGTAGCGGGCTTCATTCATTAAGCTGGGCTATTGATACTATAATAATATTAATGGTTACGCAACCCCTAATGAGCTAGGAATGGTTAGAGCCTCCGTTAATTAATTAAGCAATTTAGTTCTAATTATAATGGGGTAAAATTTAATTACTTTTGAGATGTTATTTAACAAAATAAACATGTGGTTTGATTGGTGTAATTTCGTAAGCATAGGTACTTATGAAAAATCTGTATCATGTACCAACCTAAAAAAAATCAAACGTGAGAAAGTTAAAAGTCTATGATCGCCATCTTCATCATTTAACTATTGGCAAATAAATGAACAAAGAAAACCACAAAGCACTTTTTTCATCCATCAGCCATTTTCCTGAGATCGTCCGCCCATCGAGCAGGTACAATTTTCCAAGACATAGTGCCTATATGTACTTATACAGGGTGGAAACGATAAGTTTGTGCGATAAGTGAGCTCACTCGATTATTTCTAAACTACACAAGATATTTCTAAACATTGAATTTTCGGATAGATCCAGTTTATTCTGTAACCTATAATTGATACCGTTTGATAGATCTCATGACTCATGAAGCACTTTCAGGATCAGTAAATAGTTTTTGATATCCTACTATCCTACTAATATTATAAATGCGAAAGTTTTGATGTCTGGATGTTTTTACTCTTTCACTCAAAAACCACTGAACGGATCTTGATGAAACTTTACAGTATTTTGTATTTTATGTATTGTTTATAATCCAGAATAACATATAGGCTATAATTTATGACGATCTGTGACAAAATAAATTTCGCGCGGGTGAAACCACGGGCGGCTGCTAGTCTTGTATAATTTAGAAATAATCGAGTAAGATCTCTTATCGTTTCCACCCAGTATGTGACATATTTAATCCGGAACCGTCTCTCATCGGTCCGCCGACAAATATGGCCGCTCTATAGGTTTGTATTGCTACCATAGACCAACCACAGAGCTTGTGACAGAGTGGATAGGACGTGGCCTGCAGACAGCCTGTCAAAACCATGCATGCAGGTGCTACACGTTTCCGTATGAACAAACAAAACATGTAACTATTGTTTATTAGATGAACCGATGTAATTTTAGTTCAACAAAGGATAATGAACGTAACTTATTATTTAGTTAAACAAATGACGGACGTACTGAACTTGGAACGTTTGACATGTCTCTTAATAGCCCACGTTAACAGAAACTAAGACTGGGTTTCACCATCTTACTTTAACTTTGACAAACGTCAAAAATCTGTCAAAGTCCATACAAAAAACACCGTAGTAACGGTCAAAGTTAGGTGGTGTAACTCAGCCTAACAATTTTTCTAACAAATAACATGGAATTTATTTGTAATCTTCATTTTTGCGGGAGGCATCCGGAGTTGGCAACGCAGAACCGTAGTGGAAATCCGTGGTAGAGGTTTTTGTTCAACAATGGACGGAATCCGGTTGAAATGATGGTATAACATTGATACCGACCTGCTTACGAAGATATCTATCTATGTACCTGTCTTTGTTATTAGGCACAAGTAGAGATCTTAAGAAACTAGATATAAAAAAACCTTGTAATTTGGACGACGCCAAACTCTGGGGATCCTGCCCAAAAAGATAACTATTTTATAAGGAATACTAGCTTTCCGCCCGCGGCTTCGCCCGCGTGGAATTTTGTCTGTCACAGAAAAACTTTATCGCGCGCGTCCCTGTTTCAAAAACCGGGATAAAAACTATCCTATGTTCTTTCCCGGGACTCAAACTATCTCTATGCCAAATTTCATCAAAATCGGTTGCGAGGTTTAAGCGGGAAAGCGTAACAGACAGACAGACAGACAGAGTTACTTTCGCATTTATAATATTAGTTGGGATTATTGCAATTTTAATAAGTGCTATTTTGTATAACAGTCTGATGTGATGAAAACTGTACCTACTTAATAAAACTATAACTTAACAATAACGCTTTCATTCAAGCCAATAAAAATATTAAAAGCAAAATCACTGATAAAAACATTTGATGAAATGAAAATCAAAGGTTGAGTTGAAGTGATTCTAATAAAACCTCTATGGCAAAATTAGTTTTATTTTATTACACTTTTCGGGAATTTGTCATCGATACTGATTGTCGTTTGTTTTACGTTTTTTTCCTTTTTAGGCAAAACAAAAGAACCTTGTTAATTTAATGATAGAATCCTGAGTCTCATCAATCGTTTCTAGGAAGAAAAAAAACATTGTTTTTGGCTATGTACACGTCCTAAGCACAAACTTATCTGTATTTTGTGGCTAAAGTCTACTAATAATTATGTTTATAATGTAAATAAAAGTTCGCTGTATCCATAATGAAATGTTAGGTAATGTTTTTTCTAGAAAGAACACAGAAAGAAAAGACAATAAGTACAGGAATACATTTTCTTTCAGGATCACAGAACGGAGAGTTCTAATAAAAATACAATTGCTAAAATAACATACGAGTACACTACTTACTTAGGACCTGATTCACGTACTATATGTCTCGGTTATCTCGGTCATTGCCTGAGGTAAGACTTTGACGTTAAACGTCAGCGAGACTTCAGATCTGCTTCAGTGGGTCTAGACAAAGCGCAAATTATAATCGCAAACCAGTCGAAAAGTGGTCGAAAAGCCCCTTTTTTGTATGGAGTTTTGACGGATTCGATTTTCGATTCGATCAAAAAGTGCGTTTTGTCTAGGGGGGTCTGCCCCCCAGACAAAACCAGTCGATCAAAAACGCACTTTTTGATCGACTGGTTTGCGATTATAATTTGCACTTTGTCTAGACCCACAGGTTTGTATACTCTGTCACGTCATAATATTATTACAATTTGTCGGCCGTTTGGTGTAGTGGTTCGAAACGGACTACTATTCCGGAGGTTGCGGGTTCGATTCCCGCACAGTACAAACATTTGTGTGCATGAACATATTTGTTTGTATTGGACTGGGTGTTTTCTATGTATAATAAGTAAATGTATTTACAAAAAAAAAGTATTTAAGTATGTTTATATCCGTTGTCTTGTACCCATAGTACAAGCTTTGCTTAGTTTGGGACTAGAAGCGCAGTGTAATGTCCATGGATATTTATTTATTACTTATTATTATTATTTCAATGTCACCCCTCCCGTGCCGCTTCCATACCTCAGGCACTGACTGAGTTACACATTAGACCTATACCTACACTGGAATTTACTACTTGCTACAACTCACTAGCGGCGTAAGGGCAAGTCGCGCAAATTAGTACTGATTAGCGCATCTGCATGACAAGTCTGCAGTCTATCTCATGATAGGGGGGGTGCGATTGTCTTTCAATCTTCGAATCGGTAGGTAACCCCAAAATCCTGGGGGGTAGGGGGTGCCTTAGGACTTATGACGGGGGGGTGATCGCCCCGGGTGCCAACCTATGCTACGCCGCCACTGCTACAACTTGCGACTCTTGTCAAGTCAGAGGTAGTTGTTAGGCAATAGGATTTTTCAAAATTCGGAGGCAAAGGGAATCCAAAACTTAACGCGAGCAAACCCGCCACGTGCAAAACCCAATAAATAGATAGGGCAGTTAGAAAATCACAAATTCTTCCACCCACGTGTTTTCCCCACGTTTCTAACAATGTTACGTGAAAATCAAGATTTCTACCTCCATTTTCATCACTTACCAGAAGTTACCAGTCCTGAGGTTAATTCGATCAAGTCCGCCGGCCCGTTCGGCCCCCGATTTTGGAAAACACGTTTTTGTGGGCTCCCTGGAAAATCGGAATTACAGCTCGTATATAGGGGGTGTATAAAAATGGCAGCCCTTGAAATAATTCGTATGTAGTTTCAATATCGTCAAAAATTCGTTTCTTTTATTGGAGATATTTTGCATATAAAAATGGATTGGATAATGTGTTATTAAGCATAGAATTAAAGAACGGCTGAAATAATTCGACAATGGATATTTTGAAAACATGTATTAGTTAGGTTTAGGTCCATCCAGGTTTCTAATGAATAAAAAAAAATTAAAAATTGCTTTAAAATATTTTAATGGCCTGTTTGAACGACGATATTCTGATGATACAATCTGTAATATTTTGTTTCCTTATCCAAATCTTTTTTATTTCGTTTTTCCTATGTTATACGTCATACTTGAGTGCCTAAGTAGGCAGATAGATAGAACACCCTTTATTTTACACCACACAAGACAAGAAAAAAGTGATAAGATCAAAAATCAAAAATTAATTTCTTTACCATAAGTAACTTTATTTACTTTAAAATATAAGTTTTGTAACTAACAAATAGTTCATTTAGAACATCTAACAATGCTAACTTCTATTAAAATAGAAATAGTCCTAAAGGACTACACCACATTCCCTTAGCAATCGTAAAAACTAAAAGTTACGAGGTCAAAGGACCTAAAATATAACCGTAAAAACATAACAGTACCGTAATGTTTTCTTATTTTGATCCTTCGGTCGGTCATTGACAGTCAGATTTCACACTAACCGGTCATGTTATACTTGTCCCTTTCTAACTCGAACAAACTTAACCAGCAAGAAGAAGACAAGAAAGCAACGGTTCTTCTGAACTGTTCAGAGTCAAGGACGGATGCACTTGGTTTTCTACTTGTAAACGAGACGGTGCTATACATCAGAAAGAGACGACGCGCGAGTTTGATTTAGATGAAAAAAGAAGATCGCGCGTAAACGACGTTGCTCACGCGCTCTGTTTTTGAATTTGGAATTTTAAATCTGTGGTTGCGGTTTTGACAGTTGTATTTTTTTATTTGTTAATAGCAACACTGGAATTATATTCAGCCATGTATACGTGTTCTTAGTATCTTTGCGTTAACCGGTGCGTGAATAGACACACGACAGTTTTCTAGATATCGTCGCGTTGCAAAAAGTTGGTGACAGTGGACATTGTTGAATAGCATTATTTAAATGAAGTGCCTGTAGTGACTTGGATATTGGATTTTATTCAATTTTACCGGTTTGAGGGTAAGTTGAAAATACTTTGAAATTATTTTTTCAAATAATTTTAGCTTTTAGACTTATAAAATAATATTTTCATATTTTTTTCTTGCGAATTATTGTGGTTTCATTATTTATATTATAATAGTCATGCGTTAGTAATTAAATTAACAGGAAAACTCTGTGATAATTAAACTACCTGCATAAATAAATTCATGATGACGTTAAAGAAACAGTTAATTTAACCATAAATTCTTACTTTCATAGCAGACTATTATTGCGATCTATATACCTACCTACTTTTTTATCAGCATACCTAAGTATACTTAGTTATTCACATCATGCGGGGAATTTAAATAAATTCCAATACTTATTGCGTTTAACAAAACTATCACAACGAAGTGGAATAAGAAGAAAGAAATTTAACAAAATAATAATGACGAAAGACAATGACTAAAATGCGACGGGTATAGCTAACCCACTTCCCAACGTTGGGCAATGTTATTATAACTAAACTCAATCTTATTTACTTAGGCCACAAGTTTAAAATTCCCTATTACACTTTTGTTGCTAAATAGGAAAACTTTATGTGCCATCTCATACAATTTCATCATCGAAATGTAATTTTATTTACTCACTAGCGGCCGCCTGCGACTTCGTACGCGTTGATCCCGTTTTTCGCCCTTCATCTATCTTACCTGGTTTAGATATTTTTCATACAAATTTTTTTCCCGCTAACTCCCGTTCCCGTGGGAATTTTGCAATATCCTGTTGTAACTAAGCTTTAAGTTTACTAAGGTACCTGCATGCCAAATTTCAAGCGTCTAACTTAAGCGGTTTAGATTTTTCATACAAAAGGATTTTCCCGCTAATTCCCGTTCCCGTGGGAATTCCTAAGTATACTATAACCTGCCCAGGAGTGTGAAGAATAATTGTACCAAGTTTCGTTAAAATCCGTCGAGTAGTTTTTGTTTCTATAAGGAACATACAGACAGACAGACAGACAAAAATTTTACTGATTGCATTTTTGGCATCAGTATCGATCACTTATTATCACCCCCTGATAGTTATTTTGAAAATATATTTCATGTACAGAATTGACCTCTCTACAGATTTATTATACCTAAGTATATAGATATTCTAATATAAACTACGAGTACATTTCAAACCAGGTCAATATGACATAGCAAAATATGCTGTCACATCATTAATTCTAATTTGATGATTGATTAACCTACATAACAATAAATGCAATTTAGCTGACTTTGTTACTTCTTTAAAACCGTTACTAAGCAACTTCTTTCGTTCATCTAATACCTACTTATGCACCTACTTTCAGTTTGCTCGAAAAAATCGCGATAAGCTATTTATACTCTCTCAAAAAAATCTAATTATCAACATAGGTACTCAACTTTAAATCGAAAACTGGTAAAAAATAACAAATTGGAAAAACACTACCTCACAATTTACAGAACTGGTTTTAATGAAAATCCTTGGGCCTCCCCTTTGTCCAGCAGTGGACGTCATTTTGCTGAAACGGAACATCGCAATGTGCTAATACTATTCAAGTATTCTAAGAAGAATATGATAGCAATCCCAAGATAATTTACTTTAATAATGGTTTAAATAAGCTTAGTAAAAAGGATAACCTGTTCTAATGCACTTTATCTGCTAGAATTAGCTCGATTAAAATGATTGCTTGCTATTTTCTACTCGATTAAGTAGGATGAAGAAGTTATAAATGACTATAAAAGCATTGAGATCCATAAAAGTTATGATTGGATCTTTTAATCACACAGAATAGCTTTATCTAAATTCTATTTTTTAATAACACAAACATTAAAAGAAGTATAAATGCAAAAACTTCAGTAATTAATATGATCAAATCTGGAAATAAATGATCTGAAACTTTTTCTAAAACAAAAAACATCATTTCTAAACAGTTATTAAAATTGTCTCGCACAATTAATATTTTCATCAGCAAAATTATATGTTTTTTGTCTTTTAACAACGCCACGATAAGCTTGCATGATAGTAATTATCTCTTTCGTGAGCGAATTAACAAATCGATATCTCCACGTCTGGAGATATGAGTAATCGATTCAGATTTATGTGATCGATTACGAAAAACAATGATAAACCATTATGAAAAACTTGATTAGTAGCTACCAGATTATAGATGAATAGCGGCCGCCCGCGACTTCATACGCATGGATCCCTTTTTACCCCCTTCATCTATCTTACGCGGTTTAGATTTTTTCATACAAATGTTTTTTCCCGGTAACTCCCGTTCCCGTGGGAAGTTTGCAATATCCTGTTGTAACTAAGCTTTAAGTTTACTAAGGTACCTGAATACCAAATTTCAAGCGTCTAACTTAAGCGGTTTAGATTTTTCATACAAAAGGATTTTCCCGCTAATTCCCGTTCCCGTGGGAATTTCGGGAATTCCTTTCTTAGTGCACCTCTACGGTACCTAAGCTACGTCCTTTCCAAATTTCAAGTGCCTACGTTTAGCCGTTTAGGCTGTGCGTTGATATGTCAGTGAATCAGTCAGTTTCTCCTTTTATATATTTAGTATTTAGACTAGCTATGTTCGCGACCTCATCATCATCATTTCAGCCACAGGACGTCCACTGCTGAATATAGACCTAGGCATCTCCCAATGATTTCCACATGGCCCGGTTGGTGGTGGCTTGCATCCAGCGCCTACCTGCTAAGTACGTTTATGAGGTTGTCGGTCCACCTTGTGGGTGGACGTCTCACGCTACGTTTTCCGGAACGTGACCTCCAAAAAATTAGAAGAATTTTCCAATCACCTAGATAGTAAGTATACATACATACTTAGGTACACAATATTTTTGTATACTCGTAGATGCAAAAGTATACGTACCTATTCATAATTCTGAACAAAAAATGACATTGTTCACAATAATGACCCATTTGACTTACGAGTATCATGACAATATAAAGAATTTCAGTCATTGTGAAAGTGAATGCAATTATTTTTTGCATATGATTAAGAAACTCTCTCGAATCATTTAGTAAATGACCAAATAGGTAGAATATTAATATGGACTTTTATAAATAACTAGCCTACAAAGTATGATACTTGCTGATCAATGTTTTTCCCCTATATACCTGTTAGTTTTCTGAAAGAAAACTTTCTGCCATTTACTCCACAGATCAAAAACACATCAATTTATTTAAAAAAAAAACCCTAACTATTGTTGCTTTTTTTAGACAAAAAACTGCCCTACTTAGGAATGTAACGCAAGCCTACTACATTACCGTTAAATCTCTTAATCGTTTGCAATTTCTCGTTCTACCCGCAAAATCTTAAACAATTTGAAACCAGAATTTACAATCCAGTATAATCTTTCTACCCGCACAAAACCCTTAATAAATCCGGGCAACATCTGCATTCGTAAAAAACTGTCTCGAGCCAAGCATGGCAACACTGCGTAATTGTTTCACTGAATTAATGCTGCTAATTTATTCTGTGGCAAGTGTTGCCAATTTATCACACGGTTATGATCGTTGGGGTAACAGGTTGGGTGTTTTTGACCCAGTTCGGAAATGGGGAAAATTAAATTGTTGTGGCAACACCAAAGTAAAACACAAAAAATTAAATTAACATTATCAAATCTTGTGTATTTAAATATGACTATTCGATATAATTATGTACCTATTGTTCATTTAATATTTTGTTTTTATTAATCATACTTAACAATCAGTGAAAATAAATTATTTGCCTACACGATGCAATAAAAATGGAAATAACTTATAAATATTATACATAATAGTTTCAATTATTATTGGAAAGTATTCGGCTCGATTCTAGATATTAAAATGTCAAGATTAGATACTTAATTAATTTAATTTGTATTAATCACGCCAATTTGCGTGGCTATAAGACCGTTATTTAATCATTTGTTTTATGTTTCTTTCATTTTTGTTAGTTTCGTGTGTTGTGTAAGTTATTTATAACTTCTACTAGGTTACACAGAACTTTAGTAAATACAATAAATAATAAAATTAAAATAAATTGTAGGTTAAAGTTTTTCTTTTAGGTTAAACTTTTCTTTGTTTCGTTTTTTTATCTTTCCAGCATACGAAAAAAACCATGTAGGTTATATTTACTTTGGGGCAAACAAGGTGACTTTTTTTATTCCATTTCACTTTTTTTTGTCGTCAAATCATGACAGGTGTGACAGGTAAGGTTATACCTAACTATTGAGGTCATGTCACTGGAATTTGATTTTGAAAAATAAACAAAATTATGTACGAGTACAAATACCGATAGGTAGGTATTTTTTCTAAAGATTAATTACTCCAAAACGTATTTTAACATACTCGGTTTGGACATTGCAAAAAGAAGTAGATCTTAGAATAAAACCTCCTTTGAAGCCTTTTCCAATTATTTATGGGAACCTTAACTTGACTTTTGGGAACCTACCTACACATTCTCGTGCTTAACAATAAGGCTACTTAAATAACATAAGTTGGATTGTAACATAATTTACGTCCATTATTACGGTTCAAACAGTTTTTTGTTACACCAATTCCGTGATCGTGATGACTCGTTATTTTTTCCCGCAATTAAATCTTTTTTCTTGTACAGACGTCAGCACATAAAGTGTGGCATCTATTGTAGTTGTATTATGGTCTATTTTATATAAAAAAGTGGTGCTGATGACTGTACGATCTCCGAAATTATGGTGGCTACCAAGACAGGTGGGGTCGTCGACCCTTCATCGCCGCGCGTGACGTCACCCGCGGTAACGTTTACCGTTATAAGGCGAGGTTGCACTGTGGCATTCACCCGATGCGAGCCGAGTGTACACTTCGGAATGTAATTATCACGTCGGGGGCACGTGGATTAGTGCGTCATTTGTTTTTATGTCGTGCCATCTCTTTCTATTTTTGCGATAAATGTATTATGACGAATGTATCACTAAAATGACACATAACATTTAGATTTTTTTTTAATTTATTTATAATGTTCATTATATTTCTTATCCAAAATTAATTTTATAATTCTAGGCACTGCCTACTATATGGCTAGGTATGGAAACAGTACCGTTACGTCAAACCGCATTAATGCCGACTTTGTGTCAGAGACTTTATTAGTTGTCATTTCGAATGAATGATGGTTACAAATCACTGCTACATTAAAATTTGCGAAATGGTAGCAAAACTTATTTAAATAATCCATCAACGTCTAAAATAAGATTTTTAAATAAGGCAGTAATTTGTGCGTATACAAGTTTGTATAATTCCTAATGTAAGATTGATGCCTATCTATTTTGAAGTTCTTTTTTAAAATTGCAAAAATTTAAAGCAAAATTACCAAAAAACATTGTTAAACTAACCTTTACATTGCAAAAATAATATTGTTAAACCTTTACATCTCATTACATGCAAATTCCTCCAGTACTTGTCAGGGTGACTCACTCTCATTAACATTTTGGGACAGCTATCTCTATCGGTCACTAGATTACTTTCACTGACTCATAAGTCACTCACGTTTAACTAACTCAACATTTATCACATTGTTTAATAATAATAACTAAGTATTTAATTAATTTCCGACCGACGAGGATCTTGTAAAGGTCGCGGGAGGTGCCTGGATGCGAGCGGCGCAGGACCGGTCTTTGTGGAAATCCTTGGGGGAGGCCTTTGTCCAGCAGTGGACGTCTTTCAGCTGAAACGAACGAACGAACGAATATTATTTAATTTAACATTCGGGGAACATTTATTTCAAATGCGTGTTGTAGACCAAGAGCTAAGCAAAGTTAGTTTAGCTTACCTCGCATATCTGACGCGGTTTTCCATAGTTACGTGCAAAGCGCAAAATATACAAACACTAAGGGAAAGCGCTATGCGAGATAAGCTAAACTATTATATAGATCTTGTTGGAGATTGGAGCGTAAGAAGGAAAAGACCACGAAGATTACCACGGATTTATTTTAGAACATACAGCACACAGAGACTACATGAGATCGAGTGACTGATCCAGAAGTCTGGAAACCTTACATTGACAGCGGAGTGCCAAATTCAAATATTCAAATATGCTTGCGTTTAACCAAAAAGTTTCTAACTTTCCAACACTGGCCCTTAAACGCAAGCTAAACTTACAATAAATACATTTATAAAACACTTAACACTAAAGAAACACAACACAAATACAAAGTTAACATTTTTAAAAAACTTAAGTTACAATTAGCTTTAATTCAATTGTTAGTGTTTAATACCTCCATGCTCAGCATACTGGCTGATTCGATAATTTTTTATAAAAAAAAGAAAAAAAGGAAAAAAAGCTGTCAATTGTTTTCACATACTTCGCAGCTCGCTTTTGTCTGTAACACAATACAATTTTTCTGCGTCGTATCAAATCAAATATTATCATCGTCGTTTTCTTAGACCTACTGGTCAAACGTACTCCATATTTTTGTGGTCATTTCGAGCACGAATAGCTCTTTGGATTCTACAGTCAATAAAAAACGCTCATCGAAAACTCTAAAATTTCCAGGTAGCACTTTTTAGCACGCCATTGTTAACTTCGTAAGTCGAAAATTCAAACTTTATTGTATTACTTTTACGTTACTTAAACGTTGACTCAAGCAAACACAGTTTTACTTGTCAATTATTTCGTAAAATCGTAATAAAAACTCGTCATTTCAAACTTATTTTCATCGTTGAAAACTTGAACATTATGTCGTATTGTCAATATTCATGATCAATTCAATCTTTATTGTTTTACTTTTACGTTATTTAAACGTTGACTCAAGCAAACACAGTTTTACTTGTCAATTATATCGTAAAATCGTAATAATAACTCGTCATTTCACACTCATTTCCATCGTTGATAACTTAACATTTTGTCGTATTAGCAATATCCAAAATGGATGATGATTCAAAGTTAACTTTACTGAATACTCGTCGGGAGTATGTATTTCGTGAGATTCAAATATTGTACGATTTATCTCAACAAATTACGACAGACAGGAGCAAACTTGCGATATTTAAAAGTCGTTTCAAGCGCATAGATGCTATTCGAACTGAATTTGTCGAAGTTACAGACGAAATAAACCGGTTAATTTTAACAATTAATCCAGACACACAAATTGATTACAAGAAGGTAGAATCATTTGATTTGTTGTATTATTCCGTTGTT